>NC_137871.1:38463689-38468689 GCF_963924005.1 Protomyctophum bolini
GTTTACTGTAAGTGCAAACAAACTATAAATAGAATGAAGCGCAGGGCGTCAGTGTACAGTATGCCTCTGTCTCTGCGTGCATTATGTCATACAGCAGTGGTCTGGGGACCCCCAGTGGTCCTTGGGGGGGTTCCGGGTGGTCCCCAGCTAAACTTAAATGATGGACAGTTGGTAATCAAATGGACCCTAATAGATCTTTAACACTCGAGGGTGTAAAATGAAACGCTTCACGCTGCACACTCTCAAGAGTTATTTTTCTTTTAATAAATGTATAATAAATAAATCTTTTGTTAAAAATCTGCATTACATAATTTACAAGAAGTCAACACGATTAGAGAACGTAGAAGAATTGTTATTTTTGAGCGCTTGCCTGTTATCACACTCCGTATGGTATACCACAATAACCACATCAATACAAATTGGAATTGTGGACAAAATCTTATCAAACAACAACAAAATATTCTTTCGTTTTGGGTCTGAGAGGCTAAATGTGGTGGTCCGTGGCTCAGATGCTGAATAAATAATGATATGAAAATGGTTGAAAAGCACTGTCACAAGCACAAGCACTAGATGCATGGATGTGTATGTATGTGCTATAGTGGCAGGGCGAGGATGCTGCTGTTATCAGCCCAGCACCAGGAGCTCTGTGCCGCTGATCTATACCATAAGTCACTGCTGGGCTCCTACAGTGTATTGATCTGACAAGCCTCCCCTACAGTACGCACGCACGCACGCACGCACACACACACACACACCCCCTATAAGCCCCCTCTCATCACTTGCCAGCTCACTCACAGACTACTGTCCATACAGATGGTCTTCACTGATGAAGAGCACACAAATGTGTGCGTGTGTGTGTGTGTGTGTGTGTGTGTGTGTGTGTGTGTGTGTGTGTGTGTGTGTGTGTGTGTGTGTATACACACTTGTGCGTGGAAATAAATGTGCTCTCATGAGTGTCAGTGTGCTGAGGAAGATACATATTGGAGGAGTGAGAGAACTGTGGAGTCATAAATAGATTCATAAGACAGACGAGAGAAGGAGACAGACAGACAGACAGACAGACAGACAGACAGACAGACAGACAGACAGACAGACAGACAGACAGACAGACAGACAGACAGACAGACAGACAGACAGACAGACAGACAGACAGACAGACAGACAGACAGACAGACAGACAGACAGACAGACAGACAGACAGACAGACAGACAGACAGACAGACAGACAGACAGACAGACAGACAGACAGACAGACAGACAGACAGACGCATATGGGGGCGACACAGCGCAGAGAGGGTAAAGAACGATAGAGCTATATACAAGCAGATGGATGGAGGGGGACAGAGTACAGCTAACAGATGGAGAGAATTGCAGGGGAGCAACACGGGGAGAGACAGCAAGAGACACTGAGACAAAAAGTTAAGACACTGCACAGGAAGACCAACAGAGAGGAGAGAGAGAGAGAGAGAGAGAGCATGAGGGAGAGAGAGCAAGAGGGAGGAGAGAGAGAGAGCAATAGCTGAGGGGAGACAGCGCCATATCTCCTGGCTCCGTCGTTGCCATTGCTCATGGATGACAGGTGCTCTGCGGCGCGGCGTGTCGCTCCCCCTCCCCCGACACCACCTCCCGGCCCCGTGTCATTTCTCTCAATAGGAGCCGGCGCCGCTGAGTGGCACTCGCCCACGAGCCCCCGGCGTGAGAGCGGCCGCGACCGGAGAGGGAGAGCCCCGCTAGTCGTGTCCCTTCAATGAGAAACGGTATCCATCACCGTCAAACAAACAGCCCCAGAGTCACTCTTCTTGACTCCCAGCTATAAACCATGGCACGGGCCACCGTTGGCCTTTTGTTTAGGCCGCTCGGATGCCATTCACTCGGCATAGCGGGCCCTGCGCCTTCAGAGCGGTTAAGTCAGTGTGTCGGCGAGCTCCCCAGAGGACAACCTGGGGCTGCACTGCCACACCGCATTGGGTTCAGTCGGATGTGTTTCAAAACAGCGGAGATCTCTGTTCTGCTTGTCTGTGTGTGTGTGTGTGTGTGTGTGTGTGTGTGTGTGTGTGTGTGTGTGTGTGTAAATTGTAGTGCAGTGCTGGTGAGTTCCTGAAGGGAATGGATATGTTATAGCGAAGCATTCTCTCTCTCTAGTTGTATAGGTGGTGGCTTGATTGGGTAAGTTGGCACAGGTGTGTAATGAGTATAGGGAACTGTTGGGCTGATGAGGGAGTTGGAGACAGGTGTACAGGTCTGTAGAGTGGTGGAATAGAGTATGGGAGTGGCCAACATGGAGACACGGTCTGTGGGGAGACCTTTAGAGTATACTGTATATGAATAGAGATGGCACCCGGAGGAAACCCTGAGGCGAAATGGACATAGTGGCCATATTGCAGTTTGGACCCAAACGCATGAACGTGCTGTCCGCTGACTATCATTGCGCACGTTCATGATGACACATGAACGCCGTTTCATATACGTGAACGCACGTGAACGCGTGCAATGATAGTCAACGGCCAGCGTGTTCATGTGTTTGGGTCCAATCCATCCTAGAATGCACTCTGTTCCTACCCGGAAGGAGGAGTGAAATCGCCTCATGCGCTTTTGAGCAACTTAATGCAAGTGGATGGGAGGAGACCTCGGGGTGCCGTCTCTATTCATATAGACTGTAAGGAGTAGACAGACCATGACACTCTCTCTCTCTCTCTCTCTCTCTCTCTCTCTCTCTCTCTCTCTCTCTCTCTCTCTCTCTCTCTCTCTCTCTCTCTCTCTCTCTCTCTCTCTCTCTCGCACACACATGCTATGCCTCGCTCTCACACTCTCAGGTGCCACAATTTACTCACAGAAATAAAGCAGCATGACAAACAACCAAAACGCTTCATTACATCTTAATTAAAAATTGGCTCTAGATGTTAGGGCCGTGTTGTGCCCTGCCCCTGAACCTATAAACCATCATGTCAGATCACTTCATCACAGCGCACACGCGCACGCGCACACGCACACGCACACGCACACACACACACACACACACACACACACACAACTACACAACACAAAACAACTAAGAAAAAGAAAGGAACTGTGAGGAATTGATCGTAGAAGGAGGAGAAGGGTGAACTAGATCCAAAAGAACAGAGGAATGACAAGGAACAAGGAAAAAAGAGGAGGAGGAGGAAGTGCACGCGGGGAAGAAAGGGTAAGGTGAAGTAAAAGAAAGCGAACAAAAACATATTGCCGCAATCTAGCCCAGTGTCACTTCTCCATCGTGCTCCATTAAGAAATAACGCCTGCCCGGGATTGGTTTTCCTGACAGACTCTGTAAACCCGCGAGGGGAGGGAGTGGCAACTAATCATGTCAAAGGGCCGACACCTGGAAAGGGCTGGCGGAAAAGGAGGTGGTCCTTTCACCGCACGGTCCTCACACAATAATATCTGACTGCCAATCCATCAGCTGCTTCCACAACAAAAGGTAAATGGCTGGGTTTCATGGAGCCACTGCTTCAACATGTCTCATATTTCGTCATGGCGCCATGGGACATCGGCGCGCTGTTCATCTCCAGATAGAGAATTTGAACTTTACATGAGAAAAGAGTTGGGGAATTCAACCCAGCTGTCACAGTGTGCATTTTTTTTATTTTTTTTGAGTAGCTGGCTAGTTAGAATTTAACATTTTGGGTGCCGAGGAATCTTTTCAGAATAAAGGCGTTATAGTGCCAAGCAGATGAGGGAGATTTTACCCCCAAAACCAGGAGGTGAAATCTTCCTTTACTATACTGTACATTGCTGTCGTAAAACTGATGCTTTAGAAGAGTTAATATTCTAACCGAGATGCATGATGAAATTAGGACAGAACATCAGTGTTCTGATCCAAACCACGGACAGCTCCGTAGATGCAGAGTAAATAAGGAAGATTAGGACAAATAGCTTTTTCAATTCATTGAAGCTGAAAAATCTCAAGTGGATTTTTCTGTTAAAACCTTTTAATACACGTTTGACGGACAATGATAAAGCCTTTAAAAGTTTGACAAACAGCATGTCATGAGACCCAAAATGTAACATTGTGCGCCATATACACGGACAAATGCACATGCACGCACAGTCAACCAAAGACTGAAATGATACAAAAATCACATCATCAGTCAATTAAGCATTTATTATCACACACGGCGGGGAAAGACATGACACTGCATGTAAACGTGTCTTCCCGAGGATTTGTCAGAGTGAACGTCCTTTAATTAACGATGACATGGAGTGTCCCCGAAACGACGCATCATGGCTCGCAGGTCCGTCTGCAACGAAACCTGGGCCTGCAGTGAACCAGCGGGACCACGGAGAGGGAAGGTGAAAAAAACAACAACAAAACAACAACAACGTGTAGAGGTCAGCCGTTTCAATGGAGTTTGTGATTGGCCAGCCAGGTTGCGTTTCACCTTCAGTGTGGTCACCGATGCCTTCATACTCAAACACTTGGCCCAGTACATGTCACCGCCCTTCCTTCTGTATATGTGTAACCATGCAGAAAATGGTATTCAGCTTTGTCCCTCAACAACCTTCTTCTCCTCATTTAGATACATTACTTATTCGGTTGGAACACAGTGGAACAAAGAACGGTGGATCTCTCTATATTAATGCTCCCACATGCGTGCACCCAAATGCGTACACACACACACACACACACACACACACACACACACACACACACACACACACACACACACACACACACACACACACACACACACACACACACACAGACACACACACACAGTCACACACACACACACACACACACACACACACACACACACACACACACACACACACACACACACACACACTTTGCTTTTCCATTCACACTGCACACAGCATTTGAAGCATTTCACGCTCTACATAACCTATTATTATTTGAAATGAAGAAACACTTCTTCATTTAAAATGCGCTTTGTCGCTACATCTAATATAGATTTGGTCTCTTCGTGTGTTTTATCTTCTGCAAGATAAGCGAGATAGAG
>NC_137871.1:38473689-38478689 GCF_963924005.1 Protomyctophum bolini
AACGTGTACTGTGTACGTGTAATGTGCCTATAAGCTTGCAGCAGCTTATCCACCAGCTCCAGCTATACGACCATGAGGATGAGGGACAGAGAGAGACTGGCAGAGAAAGGGCTGCAGCCCTATAAAAGTAGGGGATGTCACATCTTATGAGTGACAGTGGGAACAGGGGGAGTGAGGGGAAGTGACAGTGGTGGCTGGCCATCACAGAGGGACAGAGATCTGCCCTGTCAGTGCTATGGCTCTCGTGCTAGAGGCCTACACTGTGTTGCCTGACAGCCACTGGGTTTTGTTTGCTAATTAGCAACACGGCTAGTCTTAACGTTAACTAACCCGCGGGGCGCCGCGGCCTCCCACTGCTTGAATGGAAGCTTCTTCTTGTAGCAACATGGGGAAGTCTCTCAGCTGTGAGAACACAGCGACTGACTGTCCCTCTGCACTGTCCACCACACACACACCAGACAGGCTCACCGTCTGTCCTTGTTAAGAGTTTCTGTCAAGCCATTGGAAAAAGAGAGAAAAATAAATACGGCACAGACAGCATAACGCTTAGCCTTCGCCGAACATCTCCGTCTTTCAAGAGAGTGTTTGATATAAGCAGCAACAGCAAACAGCAAATATATATGCTGTGAAAAACAAACAGGTTTTAATACAAATGTTGTCGCAGAATGTCAGCGTGGTGCTTTACCGGTCGGTGGTTACGGGGAATGTTGCCACCATATTTAAGTTGTGACAACACAACACAACACACTCTCTCATTGACGGAGCATACAATACAGCGTGGTTGCTCTCTGTACCATGGTAGGGTTACGCAAAGTACTTTCATAAAAAGACGAGATACATTTTTGAAAAAGGGGTGCATGCCTAGAGTACTACAGTACAGGTGGTGGGTATATGTTATACTAGAATTAGTTGTCACTCTTCTCCTGACATTGGTGTGTGTCCCTCATAACTGACCACAGTGTGATAAGCCGCTTCTCTATATGGTGAAAATGGAGGCCCAGCAAATCAGATTTTATTCTCCCATACTGTGGAATGGCTCTATTCTCGTCTCCGTATCCACCACCTCTACCCTATACCCAGTGACGTCTGTCCCCTGGTGTCCCTCGAGTCTAAAGCCCGATTTATAATCTGCCATGGACGGTGGCGCACGCCGAGAATGGCCGATAAGAATATAAGCTCACAATGTGTCACAACCGCAATAAGACACTGCGACTCGCTTGGCTATTTTTTGCCGCGCAACGCCATTGTACGACGGAGCATAAATTAGCTGTAATTCTGCCATCCTCCATTTACCCTTCGCCGCTCGCCATCTCTCCCATGCTTGGGCTCCTTTGAGGTCTGACTAAGATATGCCAATCTCGCTGCACCGCAGGGAGGAAGAAAAGGAGAAAAAAAAACCCGTCCTTTTCTTGTTTTCTTTTCGTCTTTGTGGCCATGAGGTTCCTTGAGGGGAGATCTCGAGTCAGTCAAGACAGGTCACAGGGCAGCAGGAAATGGACAGGAAGTGATCCGTGGAGAGCTGAGCCCGAGGACAGCGAGCGCTGGTACTGGTGGAAGGGAGGGGGGGATGGGGTGTGGAGCTGTGGTACTGGTGCACGGGTCCACTCAGGGCCGGGAGGAAGGGAGGGGGGGATGGGGTGTGGAGCTGTCTGTCGTGGCAGGCTGACCATTGGAACTGGGGCAGAAGAAGATCCGCCCTGAGGCTGGCGAGGACCTCCTCCCGAAAATAACACAAAAACAGGGGGTGGGGGTTGCATGCAGACGCGGACACATAAACATGCCTGGAGCCTTAATTGTTCATACGGGCACACACGCAAGCAGGCATCCACACGCATACATGCTACACACACATACTGCACTACACACTACTACACATACTACACACATACAGGCACACATGCTACACATGCATACACACACGCACACTCTTACATTCACATAATGTCGAATGCTCTCCAGCAAAGTTGGTGCTGTGATGCGATGTGAAGGGAATTATTGGACTGAATGTACCATTTCTCAGCCCAGGCTCTTCAGTCAGGCAGTAAAAGGCAGAGTGGCGTCAAATGTGTGCTTCTGATTGGCCCGATTAGCCGGCTCCACGGCATGCTGGGGGTTCCCCGTCGCGATGAGAGGGCTCCAAGAGAATAGCCGTTTCCTCTGTCTGGGTCTGCTTAATACCAACAAACAACATGCACCTCTCCCACTCCACCCCCCATACACACACACTCCCCATAGTCTCCTCTACATCCTTGTAAGAACCACACACCTCCGCCAGCTTTACTTGTCTGCCCGTCTCAAAAGACACACGGTCTGCTGCCCACTGCCTCACACCACCATCAGCACAATAAGCAGGCGTGGGGAGATAACACATGCAACCGCTCACTGCTTTGCATAGAGTCTGCGGCGTTGTATTTATGAGTGTACGACAAATTCAATATAGCGTGGATGATCCATTACACTTCGGAAATTGCATGAAAGCTAGAACTAAAGTTTGTCTTTCCTGGTCATGCTGAATGTCTGCGCGAGCGCGTCTGCGCGTGTGCGTGTGCACAATGCTATAATTATGTTTAGTGTGTCGGTGTGAGTATAATATACACACAGCCTACGGGTCCACTTTTTGCAATGTCTGAGTTGAATCCACTCTCGGGATTCTCCTGTGAATATGTGTGGTCTGTGCTGTCAACATGGTGGAAATTCAGATGTATAAGTGAGAGTGATATTTCATGTCCAGGGACAGAGCCGAGCTGCGTCTGGCATCACAACAAACACCATAAGCACTGCGTTGTTTCTGTGTGTGCAGCGCATTAGAAGCACCGGCGCCACCGATGACCCATGGACGCCTCTATGTGTTATTTTATCTCAGTCTATGTGACTGGCATTGTAAATACAGCATCCTTTCAAGGCTGTGTGTTATAGAGTGCACGCACCTTTTGTGTGTGTGTGGATGGGTGGGTGGGTGGCTGCGTGTGTGTGTGCGTGCGTAGTCGTGTGGGTGCATGTGTGTCTGTGTGCTTTGAATTATGAGCAGCTGCCTAGGACCTGACCTTCTTCGCTTGTATGTGTGTATGTTTCGTATCTTGCATATCAATGCTCCTGTTATCTGCTGAAATGTGCGTGTGCAAACTGTGCATGCGTGTGTGCGTGTGCGTGGGTGGGTGCGTGCGTGGGTGCGTGTATGCGTGTACATGTACTGTATGTGCGTATATGCATGTGTGTCCATCACATCCCATGACAGTCCTGTGAAATCTGCACACATTGCCAGGAGGTTAATTGAGGGGAGAACCTGTAAACCTGTGGCCTAGGAGAGCGTCCTTCATTGGCTATTCAGAGCCACGCGCCACGCCGCGCGGCAGCAGCGCTAGCTGAGCTGCGGCATGCGGGGCCAGCGGTTCAGTCGCTGTAGCCAGTGTCGGGAGCTGCCCGCCAGGCCACCGGGGCTAATATACTCCCCTCTACTGACCTGCCGGGCTGGATCTAAAACAAAAACAAGGCAACGGGGACAAACAGACGCTAATCCTTACAGTACACAACATAGTGAGATGGAGTCGGCTAATAGCGACGGATTAGCCTGCTGTGCACACACTCCATTCCCTATCTCCCCTCCTCCTCCTCCTCCTCTCCTTTGATTCCCCCTGTCCCCTGCACTGCTCCTCCGTTATGTGGCTTCTGGAGGGGGCCAATCTGGGCCAGGGGCCTTGACCCTCCATCTATCCCCAACATTTGTCCTTTCCTGAGCCCCTGACTCATGCCAACCCCAATGGCCTCTCCTCCTCGCCTCTTCTTTTTACATTCTCCTCTCATTCCTCATTCCCCAGTGTCACGCTCTGCTTCTGTCTCTCGTCTCCACAGTAGCCACAGTGTGTGTGTGTGTGTGTGTGTGTGTGTGTGTGTGTGTGTGTGTGTGTGTGTGTGTGAGTGAGTGTAGCACCGAGCAGTGAGTTGGTCAGATAAAAACATATCTACAATTATTCTTAACTCATAAACTATAAGTGGAAAAAGCGGAACTCGGAAATAAAAGATGCGACACTGACTGACGCGTTTCGTGTTTCTGGCAGTTTGCCGAAATGTGTCAGCTTTTTCCACTTAGTTGGTTTATGCTGAGCAACCACTGCCTTAACCAAGGGCAGTTTCCAGAGGAAGGGCACCTGTTTTTCTTTCTTTTTCCATATCTACAATCTGTCTGTCTGTACATCCTTTTAATGGCCATATACTGTATGGAGATCCCTAATGCCTCCAATTACTATGATAAAGGGTGCTGTAGCCTTTAGGCCAGTGGTTCCATATACTGCAGTACTTTCATAGACTGCATGGCCTCACGTTAATGGCTACTGCACTCTGACAACAGGTACAGTGGATATTTAATAACTGCTGGGGCATGTGTTTGCTCTAAGGTAGTTGAAGTGTAACAAAAACAAAAAAACAGTCAAAATTAGCAGATCTACAAGCTATGTGTAATCAAAGCTTTCACCCACCATAAAGTACTGGACCCAGCCACACAATTGTGTGTCTAAACCAATAGACACACAGGTAAATAAAGGCTAGATGACTCGCCCGAGTCTGCCTGTGCTATTAACTCATTTTGGATTAAAGAAAAGTCTTGCCAGTTGCCGCCATGACCGTCTCTGTATCAAAAAGAGTCATATATGTTTAATACATCATCCTGAGTATGACTATGAATCTCCATATTGCCCTCTCAGTCATGACCTCCTTCCATCTCATCCTCTCTACACGGCAAGTAGCTGCTCGTCCAACGGGGTGCATACGCAGGGTGGCCAAGGAAGGAACTAATAAGTACATTCTTCGGTGCAGTAATGATGTGTGCATTTTTGTTCTCTGTGTGCATTTTTGTTCTCTCTCTGTGTGTGTGTGTGCACACGCACGCTCGTATACGCACATGCCTGTGTGCGTTAGCTATATTAGACAGTATATCAAACGCGATGTGTGCAGTGTTGGCAGTACCTGAGCCAATATCAGCACCAGGAGGTTGGCAGCCAAATATA
>NC_137871.1:38483689-38505054 GCF_963924005.1 Protomyctophum bolini
AACAAAGCCCTGCCCTTTCCGGGCCGAGGCGCAGCGCCATAATGAAGCGGGCGTGTCGCTCTCCTCCGCTGCGTGTCACCAGTTCACAGAGTCACGAGACAGGCTGTAATCACAGCACTTAACCAACCAGCAGGGCAGTGGTAGATTACACTGACCAGGACACTGCCCTCTTTAATCAAAGACCACATGGCTCACTTCAGCCCTGCCACTCATTATGCAGAGCCGCTGCACACGCAGGAAACAGACCCGGGGCAGGCAGGAAGTGTGAGCGGGCAGTAAATACAACGTGGGTCTGCATTGCAATTAGAGGTAGGTATTTTGGTGTGTGTGTGTGTGTGTGTGTGTGTGTGTGTGTGTGCGCTCACGCACGTAGTCGTACGCACATGCGCGAGCGCCCATGATCGTACGCACGTGTGTTATGTGTGTGTACCTAATTATGATCCAAGATGACCATGTTGTCTATGTGGCCTAAACCACACCAACGGGTCGGGTCGAGACAAAAAGTTGTTTTAAGGTCAACCACACCAATGCAACTCCTTGTGACTCAATGAGTAGCATTGGTGTGGTTTACCTTAAATCCCGACCCGACCCTTTGGTGTGGTTTGGGCTTTAGTCTAACGTAGGACAACATGCATGTCCAAACAGATTCGTCCGATTAAAGTCCTCCAAAAACATTGAATGTGAAGGAAAGGTTGCAGCATGTTAGTGTTTATTTATTTATTCGTAATAAAAATCTCTGAATACAAAGTACATTCACAGGTACAGTAGTGTTCCTCTGGACAAAGTGTACCTGACCTCTCTAAGACTGTCTACGTTTTGTGACCCTGTTAAGACTGAGTCTAACACACCCATCTAGACCATCTAGGACTGGTCTACGGTACACACGCGCACACACACACACACACACACACACACACACACACAGCAGAGGAGCATTGATTCTCACCCCCCATCCCCCACCCACCACTTAATACACACTAAACCATCACTGATTATATTTAAAAAAAGAAAAAGATAAATTAAAAATAAAACTGTCCTATAATCAATTCATGTGCTCAAAAACAAAACGTGGTCTATACACCATTATACAATGTATGCCCCATAAACATACCATTAGACTTGATAATAAACACTCTTTACATTGTTTTACATACATACAAAGTGTCCAGACTAAGATTCATGAGTTTACAGTCAGCTACTAAGCCATTTTGTTCAGTTTTTTTGTTTTGTTTTTCAACACGCTGCCACCCTAAGGAACCAGCTCATAGACGTTATTAGTTTAGCTTAGCTTGCTTTCATATTAGGTTTCATTTTATTGATTGCCGTCCATGTATACAAGCTTCTAAGGATACAGGTGGTAATAGAGTCTTAGGCTTTGCAATATTCTCCGACCATTGTGTTCCCAGGAGAGAAGCCCCGAGCGGACACAGCCAAATACCTTCATTATCCATCTCTGGGATCTACGCTGTAATGCCTAGATTGGCGAGCCAGCTCTCAAAACAAATTACTCTTTCGTCGCTTCTCACTAAAGAGATTCCTTTTCTTTTTGGGTGAGTGCGGACAGTCGGAGAGAGAAAAATAGAGAGAAGATTGAGGGCTGATTTGGTTCAAATATGCAGCAGTGCTAAGTGCTAAGCAGGCAGAAAGACACTGCGTGCGTGCGCGTGCGAGTGTGTGTGTGTGTGTGTGTGTGTCTGAGAGAGAGACAGAGAGGGAGAGAGGGAGAGAGGGAGAGAGAGAGAGAGACAGACAGACAGACAGAGAGACAAAGAAAGAAGTGAGGGAGGTCGCGTGGAGCTTATTGGCCACTCAAAACCAATTTACTGTCCCTTCCTCCTGTAGTTTGGAGTTTCTAGGGATATGTTGCGGGAGCTGGCTCTATACCTGTCGTTCACCCTGTCCATAATACCCTGACAGTCTTCAAGAACAGGCACCAGGGCACCAAAAACATTGGCAAAAAGAGGTGAGAAGTATAGTTCAGTGAAGGGAGCATAGTCCACCCCTTAAAAAAAACGGACCCCAAAAACACAATTGGAAAGAGTCCAGACAGAGAACCCACAAAAAAAGGACTGCAAAAAAGCAGCCTGAAAAAAAAGAGCAAGGACAAGAAAAACATTGAGGACTGATATTCCACCAGCATATCAGAATAGGTTCTCTGGGGTATTGATTACATCCACATGAAGAAAGGAGGCAGGATCCACAAAAGGTACAAACTCCAAAAATACCAAGGGAGGATAGAGACCTCGAAGAACGTGACCCGACTGCCAATCCCGTCCTCCGAAAAAGACCAAACAAGTGTTTTCATTTTCACATTATAAGTCTCCCCCCCCCCACCCCCCCCCCCCCCCCTAAGAAAAGTGCTTTGCCTTCATCCATTTTGCCTGTCTTCTGATTCTCCTCAGTGGAAAAATGTACCAAGACTTTGAGAAACATCAAGCGAAAAAAGCAGTTTGGGACCACAGGCAAAGGGGCAGGGAAGAAAGAACTCCTTAGAACTGCAGCAGAGAACTGGGGGAAAACTGGACTGGATTTTTTTTCTTTCTTTCTTTCTTTCTTTTTTTTTATTTGGAGAAAAAAAAGACGATTTAGGCGTTCTTTGAGTCTTTAGTTTTGTCTTAAGGCAGTCTTTTTTGTCCGGCCCCCATCTCCGGATCAGCGTCCGATGCTGCACCTATGGGAGGATAGATACGAACGTCTTACCACTTAGGTTATGGAACGCATGAACACATTCCATGCAAAGTGTCTCACAAAAAAGTTTAAAAAATAAATAAAATAAAAAGCAAGGGCATAAATGTAAGGAGAAAAAAATGCACAACTATTTATAACAAAATAAGTAAGCAAACGATGGGGTAAAACTGACACTGAGTTAATTAGTGAAAAAGATAAGAGATTAAGAGAACAAGTTCCATACATTCCAACAGTGTAATGCAAAACCCAACATTAATTATGCCTTAAAACTACTTCACAGAAACGATGAGTTCCGAGAGCAGCATGAATTTGTAATCCCTAATGGACGCTGTGAGCAAAGGAGCGGAAAACAAAACAAAACAAAACAATGGGATGGCTATAGCTGTATATACGGTATAGATGGCAGGTTTAACATGGCCACGTAAACCAAGTTAATAGAAGTGTGAAAAGTGTCTGTATGGCAACAGGCCACCGGGGCTCAGATGGGACAGAGAGATTATGGCGCTCAGCATTCTGAAGCACATGCTTGCTGCGAGCAGGGCTGTTTACAATGATGAGCTATAGAGCACTTACACAGTGATTGGCTCTCTCTGTGCTCTGAAAGCATTGTGAACACTCAGAGAAGACTAAAGACCTCCCACTCAGTGTTTCTGTTGATCCTCTGCTCACTGCCCTTGGCAAGAGAGACACGACCGCGGTGCTCTAATGTAATAATAGGGCAGTGAACCTGTGCTCAAGTGTGACAACATTACTACTTGGCACGGAGGGCGTGTGTGTGTGTGTGTGTGTGTGTGTGTGTGTGTGTGTGTGTGTGCGCGTGCGTACAGCATGCGTGTGTGCGTGCATGAGCGCGTGCATGTGTGCACGTGCATGTGTGAGTGTGCGCGTGCATGCGTGTGCACGTGCATGTGTCAGTGTGCGCGTGCATGCGTGTGCACGTGCATGTGCGTGTGCGTGTGTGTGTGACTGTAGTGAGGGCTAATCCCCTTGCAGTTTTGTATGTCATGCATAAAGTGAGTGACAAATCGACTTGTTTGATTTGATTCGTTGTTTGATGCAATCAGATAGGACTTTTCTGTTTGGATGTACACTATGGGCTGTCAAGGCCAGAAAGTAGTTTTTTGACACTCAGTAGGCGTTAACCGCGTAACTTCCGGTTATGATGATGATGTCACGCGCATACCCTCTATCTATAGGACCTACAGCAGCTTTTCTGAGATTGATTAATATTGCAATGTCATCTATGGAGAACGGGTCTTGTACTGCATATGAGGTCTGCCTTGACCTTGGGATTATGTCTCTGCCCAATACAAGCGTGTGTTTGAGACATGTCGATGTCACTAGCCTTTCTAACACTGTAGTAGCACACACACACACACACACACACACACACACACACACACACACACACACACACACACACACACACACACACACACACAGTGCCATGAGGTGAGTTTTCAATACAGGAGGACACAGATCCGCGGGAGCCCGCTGAGGCCCACGTTCAATCTGTTTCCCTATTTCTAATCACAGGGAGATGAGCCCTCGCTCTAATCCCCAAACCTCACCTCTGACCTGCCAACAGCTGCTCTAGGAAGAAGGCCCAGCCACTTCCCTCAGCCTCCACAGCCTCTCCTCCTCTCCTGCCACCCCCCCCACCCCGCGGTAGCATCTGGAGTGAGACACGCGGTCAGACACCATCCCTGCTTAGCACCTATACGACACGCTATCTGCTGATCCAGAGGTTACCCCCTGCCGGGTGTATTTGTAAGACAGAAACGGCACTTCCCTGTGACCCCTCCCTCTCTCTCTCTCTCTCTCTCTCCTCTCCTCCTCCTGCTCCTCTTTTCCAAGCCACCACCTCTTCCAGATGTTATCCTTGCAAGTGGGTCACCGCACTGACACAAGAGCCCGGGGACGTGCGCCTCGTGGGTGGGTAAACGCACCTCAGAGCGTGGTGTAGTTGTAGTGTTTAAGGGAAGCGGCGCACCGTGGGAAATGCTTAAGGAAATAGTGTTTCCGTGTCTGTCTCAGAAACCAATGAGCTTACACTGCAGGATACTGCAATATGAATACTGTGTGGGATTGGCCTTAACTCGGAAGTAAAGTAATGATGATCACATTTAAATCGTTTCTTTAAAGTGTAAGTGATATTTGTTTTGTTAGAGAAAATGTTATTGTATTTTTAAGTTATTAATAAAATTAAAGTTCAATAGCAAACAACACTGGCAATTTAATTATTATTCCAATAGTTGGACATTTTTTTTTGTTTAGTTTTTCAGTTAAAGGGGTCTCCCCATATCTCCAACTCAGTAAACGGAAAAATGCATTTCCAGGTCGGGATACCAATCCTATACTAGATAAGGGTGCATTTCGTGTGTTTCCATCACACAGACATTTGACAGTTCTAACAATAATATTCATATATTTTTTACCCATATTTTGGCCACAACAGCAATCGGCCGCCACACCCTGCCTACCCACATCAATAGCACGGCTCACTGCAGCGTTGTAAACTTGTACATTGTATGCAGCATTGAGATAGAAAGAGTCTTCATTCACTCCATCTGACCCACAAACATAACCTTTCTCGCTGCGCATTGACTCAGGTCTTCTATCTCAATTGTTCTGGAATTGTACACATCTCTGCTGTTTGTTTTCATCAATGTTCGACTTGCTTTCACGTCATTTCAGGACTGTCTGAAACTGGTTCGATTGGTCTAGAGACATACCTGTAGGGTGCCTGAGGACACGATACATAGTGACTGCACCTGTTTCATGTAACATATTTATTTGCATCTGTGACGTTGTAATGTGTTTCAAATATTTATTATTTAACATTATTATAATTTTCTTTTCAATATATCTATATGTATTGTGTTTTATATGCTGTGATCAGGGCTCAATGGGCTTTCCTCTATAAATAAAGAGGAAAGAAAGAAAGAAAAAGAAAACTTGTCTTGGACATGTCATTTCTGGCGTGTACTATTTTTGTCCATTACTAAAATACCATCTGGTCGTGTTTGTTGTAGCATAAACGTATATGTGTAATGACACAGACAAGACAATTGTTTTTGGTACGTTGTTGACAGATGGCGCTTTGCGGTGTTTACGTAGGATGGGGTCAAAAGCCATGAAGGGTGCTTTTGGGCTAGTTTCATCCAATCAGGAGAGAGAACCACACTAAGATCTTTAAATGTGTCTGCTCATCGTTTTGTTTCATGACGTCCTACTGCTCTTGTTTATCCTGTATGCTGTTTGAGTGTACTGAAAAGCTGGGGAGACTGCAGAGAACCATGTTGCTGAACAAATACTCATAACTCATATCGGAATATAGAGACATTTAACAATTCATATTTTAACAAAACAAATATCACTTAAACCCCCTTTAAAACTCCTTTACTGCCAAGAATGACTTCCCCGACTTTGGACCCCACTGCCGGGGTAAAAAGATTAGCCTAGTCGATTTTAGTTCTAGTGCAAGGGTTGTGAATCTGGGGTGTTCAAAAATATAACTTCTGACGGCTGAATAGACGTGGCAGAAGCTAAATGCAGCGAGAACCAATTCCCACAGTTAAGGTATCTCTGGGCTGATCTTGTATAGTGTATAAGTACATCATGTAGTTATTCCTATTTTAACATTTCTCCATGATCTCTCAACAGAGAGGTCTGAGTGGCAAGGCTGCCAAGGGAAGAACGTTAAGGATATTGCCTTGCTCAACCTCACTTTATTTTTCAGTATAGTTACAGAATCAGCTCTTTAACCATTTTGATACCATACGTAACTATACCATCTTAGAAACAAAATCCACAAATTCCAACTAATTAAAATGAATACCTTTGCAGTCTTTTAGTATACTGTCCGATACGTAAAGTTTCCTATAGTATGTTAATACTGTACATGAGTAAAAAAAAAAGCAAAGATACCTCGTTGTTCCTGACCTCGTTGTGCTGTTTGAAATATAGCCCCCACGAAGCATCCTTCAAATTCAACAGTACCGGTATGTGCAGACGACTCTATGGAGACGTTTTGGAAATTCAGCATGAATAAATACAAAAATCAGATTTTGTTGTTGTGTAGTCTCTGCTCTTTTGAAAGAGCAGCAGAATGGAAATCAATCTCGTCTGGGTTATCTGATAAAAATCAGGTTTGATAGGATGGAGGAGAAAAAAAAGTCTCCTGAGGTAGTTTCTAAAATGATGCTCTCTCTGTGCTGGTATTACATCGGCTATTACTTGTGATAAACCTATTTTATGCTTTATCACACAAGGCAACACTGATAAATTACGTAGCTTATCTGAGGCGTTTGGATGAAGGGCAGATTTTCGGGAGGAGTTTAATACTTCATTGATGATTTCACAAGACACACATGTTCACTATTGTAAGTAAAAGTGTGCAAATTGATAAAGATTACTGAGAACGCAGACAGATGACAGAACGGCATAGTAAGAATCAATGACAAAGAAGTTAAGGAGGGGATCTTTCAGACCATACAAAATAAGGTTAGACTATGTTGATCTCCCTAGGGAGGCCTTCGACGCACGTCCCACTAGGAGGAGACCCCGGGGCAGACCAAGGCGCAGTTGGAGGAAACACATCGACTCACTGGCCTTGGAACGTCTCGGGATACCCCAGGAGGAAGTCACTAATGTTGCTCTGGAGAGGGAAGTCTGGAGCACTCTGGTGGAGCTGTTGCCCCCGCGACTCGACTACGGATAAGCGGTTGAAGATGGATGGGATGGATGGATATGTTGATCATATTTTACTTGTGTCCTTGTGTCTAAGTGTCCTTGTGTGACTTGTAACAGTTTTAGCGCCGTTATAATCAATCACAATGCCCCATTGACTGCCTAGTTTTTCACTAACCTTTGAAGAAGCATCCGTCTCGCATGCACGTCCGTTTCACGAAAATCCGCCTGAAAATACTCCCATAGTTTGTGTTTGAATCGGGGATTCCACCACCGCGGCGATGCAAAACAAACAGGGAACAGATCAAGCAGGAAGCGGCCGACACGCACCACAGGCAATGCATTGAGCCTCGGTTTCCCAGAAGGCAATGCATTGAGCCTCGGTTTCCCAGAAGGCAATGCATTGAGCCTCGGTTTCCCAGAAGGCAATGCATTGAGCCTCGGTTTCCCAGAAGCCTTAGGAATCGAGCGTCCGTTTTTTTCTGTTGTTTTATTCTCCACCCCCACCTGTGCCAGAACGTAAAAATACGTCTTCCTTTCAATAGTAAAAAATATATATATACTGTATATACATTTTTGCTCACATGTTAGACAGCCTCCACACGGATCCGACGCGCACACGGCCGCGTGCACGCTTAATAGTCCCTTTTCTCCTCAAAATGAGACAACTTCGATCACGCTAAGAAAGTGAAACCATTCTGCGCCGATGCATAGCCTGGAATGAGAATCTGGGTCAAATATGGAAGGCTATAATTTGGTACTGGCGCAACGTTCTGGCTTATAGGAGTAGCGCACATTGTGTTTAACAAAAGCATGTATTATTATTATTATTATTATTACCCTTATTATTATTATTATTTCTACTATACATTGACACAAGAAAGGGCTCTATGCACACACGCCATTTTGGAAAGAACTTGGGCTAGTGTTACCGCTGACACCAATGAAGGCTCTGTACCATGCTGGTCAAACAGTCAAGATGCTGTTATTGTGCCAACACGGCTCACTGGAAACACACCAGTGGGTCTCCATCAGAGTGTCCTTGAGTGGGTTACAAACTCTGAGACGGTCCATTTGGTTCCATTTGCGTGTCCACTCTCAGAGTTATGGGGGTCTGAGAACCACTGCAAACTAAACGGAACAGAGCCTTAATTAGTTTCATCGGTAACACCTGTGAAGGAAGTATAGGGAAGCGGCCTGGAAGTAGGAAGAGTTATTCTGTGTGCGTAGAGCCCATCGATGTTACAACACAAACCGGTTAGACTCTCCCTGCTGGGCTGGACGATTGGCCGTGTGGGCAGCAGTCCAGGGCTATCAGTGGACAGAATAATGAGGGACTCAGCAGGCACTCTGGGACCGACTGCACAGTGAGAGCCAGAATGTACTGCATGTACACAACAACAACCACCACCACCACCACCACAGCAACGTCAGGATGGAACGGAACAACAACACACTTGTGGAGGAATCATCTAGATTGGCTTTCTGAAAACACATTAGGCTCCATCTATAGCCGGAGCATTTCCATAATCTGGATTTACTGCTGAAAGGCTAGTTTACTAGTGGAGGAGACAAAGGGGAGGAATGACTCGGAGAGGCTAGTTAATCCCTGTCCCATCTAATCTCCATCTTATTTCCATAAGACAACAAAGGTAAAAGTGTGCCTGGCAGTACACATGAGAAGAACGTTCTGGGCAAAATAATCATGTGAATTGGCTTTCCGCCTTCTCTGCCTTCAACTGTGATAGTGTGATAATAAATAATAATACATAATAGTACTAGTAATAGTAATGCTGGTTTTCATAGTAAACTGCGTCCTACCGTCGCAAAAGCAGCAATACTGGGGGCCAAGGAATACAATAGGCAATATGTAAAGCGTGATATGCAACACACTCAATAAGCCATAGAAACAGAATAGATTGAACTTGAGACAAAGCAGCCCATGCAATTAACAAATTCGCATTCTGAACAGCTGAGCAGAGTGCTGAGGGAGTGTGGATATTGTAATGCGTCTCTGCATTGTGTTGCATATAATGCAGATTTTACACTCTTGTCACAAATGATGTTGTCATGACAAAGCTTTGCATTATTATGTTTTACTTCATCTTTCTAGACCACGTGTACAGATGGATTGTAGTATTCTAATTAGGAATATATTTCCCCCCCCCCCCTGTACATCAAATAGATTTGCTGAAAATATCCGAACTTCAAGTTCACAATGCCGACGCACTGTGAACTTGAAGATTGCATATATTTATGTTTATTTATTTGATATGGACATAACAAAACAATTGCATTGCTCATTGCACATGGGCAATGAGCACATGGGCTAGTTTTCACCACTTGTCCACAGGGGACTTTTCTAAAGTATTTTACTTCACTCATTTCAGCAAGAGTTTCATTTTTGATGCGTACCTCAAAGGTATCCGCAGCAGGCCTGCTGTGGATGGAGATACACATTGAAACTGTTTTTTGTAGGCCTACATTTAAAGTTAATTGTGACGACAGTCAGAATTGTGACGCCAATTTGAGATGTTCTCCAATTCCTGTGTCAGATGCGCAGCTGCCATGCTGGCTGTTTTAGCAGATTTCAGCAAATGTATTTTGGTTGTGTGTGACTTTGTAGATTTGCTCTCCATAACTCTCCATAACAGTCCCACCCATTTGTGCCAAAAGAAAATTGACATTAATGACGAGCCCAAAATAGGGATGCCAACAATCTTAGGAATTTATGATGTATTTGCTCGTGGTGGCCTCCACTTTGAAAAGCTTTCTCAACAGATGCCCGCACTCTGCTTCATGTAAAAGTAGACAGGATGAAAGTTACCTCAGAGTAGACTTCTGATAAACAAACAAACACACTTTGCTTTCCTTTTTTCTATATTTTTCATGTTTTTATGTGCTATTGGCAACATGGGATAGATTTAGAGTTGTTTAGGTTCTTATTCCTCTGAGTCATTAAAAAGTAAATATATATATATTTTGGCTTTATTTAGTTTACCTTTTAATGACGCACTTTTCTCTTTTTACTTTTTAATGAGTCACTATAGACTATTTTTTTTAAGAACTCCAGGAATATGTGTGCACCTGTGAGAATGTTAGAAAATGAGACTTCATCTAGGTGGAATTAAATTGCAGCAAATCGAAAAGGCTGAGAAAAAAGAATATGTAGTATCTTTGGCTATTCTTTTTTCTTGGGTTCTGTCCAATCTCTCTCCAAGAGCACTCAAGAAACTATAGTTTCAATCTCCCCTCAGTATTTGTTCGTGTGAAACTCCCGCACTACCATCCCGCTCTCTTTCTCATTTTTCAAAGTCACCCCATCCTCTAATGTACTATTGCTTTCTGCACTTTCTACAAACTCTCTCTCTCTCTCTCTCTCTCTCTGTCTCCTTTTTTTTGGTCAAACCACTTTGAGCTTCTTTCCTTCTCAACATTGCCTTTCGCCTCTTTGTCTTTCTCAATCACACTCAGCCAGCCTTTCAGCCAGTCAATCAGTCACTCTGTCCTGCTTCCCTCGAGTTGTTCAGGGCACTCCCGGTGAGTTGGCCACATTGTGATCTGATGCTGCACAGAGGACTCCAGGTCATTTCTCTCTGAGGTGACACAGGAGACTGCAGGCAAAACTCCACATTTCCCAAGATGTCCCCCCCACCCCTGGAGTCAGCAGCCTGCAGCAGCTTGAGGAGAGATGTGGCCGTCAAAAACACAATCTTTTGGTTAGAATTGGAATCATTGATATAGATTCAGAGTTATTTGCGTTTTTAAATTTTTTGCTCCCATCCAGTAAAATGGAGGGGGAACACTTTGGATGACTGCCCAACCTGAAATGACATAGAATGTTGCCCAATAGACGCTCCTAGACTGTAGAGCGGTGCGCTCTGTTATCAAACAAGTAATATCCCATCTTTTGATTAATCTCAGTCCTGGGCATTCAACGTTATTAATTAATTAGGCAGAGATCTCCGTCTTGGGCTTTAAGTGTTAAAAGGTAATAATGACAATATTATTCTGGGTGAACCATATAGAATCTGAGCTGTCATGAGCTATAAGAACCCAGTCTGCACGGAGTATTGCCATTCTGGGGAAAACAAAACACATTTGGGATGGTATATTTAGGTTTGTTTTTAGTGTTCTGATGAGGGGGGCTGTGTTGACCCTCGTTCTGGGCATGGCGTTCTGCAGACTCGCGACGAGCAGAGCAGCCTGGGCTCGTCAAACGGACGGTTTTCGGCGAAAATGTTGGGTGTCGTTATTATTGATGTTTTCTTTGGACACAGAGTGGAGTATACTCCTTTTTAAACATTGTTGTTTTGTCATGCTTTCTTTTCTGTTTTGCATTTTAGTTGATTTTAAATTATGTTTGTAGTAAGCCTATTCATTCATTTATTCAGGTCATTGATTTAGGTGTCTCTCTCTAACTACATTCACTAGCAAATATACAACCATTTATCATTTTCACAGAAATTTGTTTTGGCAACACTGGCGCAGACACAATTTACAAAACTGCATATACTGTAGCCTACTACTGTATTGTAAGTGAAACAGGCTTACTGTGCAAAACACATGCATGTACTATGGATTGTAGACTAGTTCATACCATTATGCATTATACATACAATCATGATAAATAAACCCTCATCAGCAAACCTCCCAAACAGCTTCCCCAGTCTCTACAGAGCCCTGAGTTTCCCACATCCTGAGGCTATCACTTTGATTTACAAGCAGTCTCCATGTCAAATTAGTGCGAACAGGAAATTCTATGAATGCATGTCCCTCATCTGTGACCGAAAACTTTCCACACTGACACTCTCGATTTTAACACCTGCCATAATGAAAGCAAATGTAAAAACTGCCTGTGGTCCTAAACCAGTGGGTTGCAAATTCATTTTGTGACTGGCGAGGTGCACCGAAGCCAAGCCGTCAAGCAATTAATGCAGACAACAGGCCAAGAGCATGGTGTGACCTCGCCTGCAAAAGAAAAGTGATGAATGCATTAAAAAGCAGACAATGAATGGTGTGTCAATGAGTCATCAGTCAAGGCGGTGGTTGGGGTTGTCAACTCATTACATAGAACATTACTTTACTTCCTTTAAGGCACGATTCATACTCCTATTTTAGAGCCGAATAAAAGTCAGTTCGGCTCTACAATGCGACGTCAGTGCTACTGAAAATGTCTGACGAGCCAAGGCTCTACAGCGGTAAAATAGGAGTATGAATCGGCCCTAACTCTGCTAAAAGCATTTTATTTTTCTACTGCATTCTCCGTAACCATCAACATTCTTTCATCTTTTTTTATTGAATTTCTTTGTCTCCTTGTTGTACCACGTAGACACTGACGTATTGAAAATAAATACTAATAATTCCATCGTGAAAAAGAGAGACAGAAAAACAAACTTTCATGACTCATAAAACAATCACAAGAAAAACAATATATGCAAAGTTGCTTTGGCAGGCCTCCCGGGACTTTTATGCCAACCTCTTTCAGTTAAATCTGTTTAACGAAAACATGCTTGGCTCTTATTGCCGGTGGGTCTGCAGATGCTATGCTAGTGTCTGTACTGTACATCACGACAAACACACACACACACACACACACACACACACACACACACACACACACACACACACACACACTTGAGTTTAGAGTTTAGTACGCATGACGTGACAGTCAGTGTCAATGTCAACCCCTGCTATTGGTTGGGGGAGTATATAAATAGTTGTTGAAATGTGCTATACCAATAAACTTGACTGTACATGCAGGACCCTTCTGATAGTCTTCTCACCTGACAGTGAGGTAGGAGTTCCACCAGGAGGGCTGAACACATTCCGAGGAACACCCCGGTTCCACAATGAACAGGTGCCAACAAGCAGTAGTGCCAGATCTTGTGAGCAAAATAAGCAACCAAGGTCTAGGTCGGAAAACAAGCCCCCAAAAGAGAGACGAGGCCACATGAGCACTTACTGTCTACATTTGAAAATAGACGTTCTACATTAAGCTCACAACGCGTCGCCATCGCTACACCTTGTGAGCTCGTAATGTATGTGCGCTATTTTCGCACGAGCAAGCACGTACGCATACACACACACACACGGTTTTGGACATACAATGTTTCGACCTGACAGAGACGATATGTGTGTTTCTTTTCATGAAATATACGTATGTGTGAGAAACTCCAACAATAGCACTCAATGATTTTCCTACCAAATAGGTCAGCCATGGAGAAAAATAGCAGTTGCATATTGCATTTGTTTCAATTCCAGATAGATTTAAGTGCATTCACTGTTTAATGTGTTTTGCAGCAATTGCATGAAAATATAACATGGCTTCTTGAAAAGATAGTGATTAATAGTACTTTGAAACGTATGCAAAAACATGTGTTTCCCCCCTGCATATACCTATAGGGGACTAATTGTAAACACATCAACAAAGATGTATGGACGCAGAATCAAACACCTCAACAAAGATGTATGGACGCAGAATCAAACACCTCAACAAAGATGTATGGACGCAGAATCAAACACCTCAACAAAGATGTATGGACGCAGAATCAAAAGACATGAGGTAAGCATGAAGACAAAGGCACTGCACGCACGAGCACACACGCACGCAGTCACAGTCAGTCAGTCAGTCAGACAGACAGACAGACAGACAGACAGACAGACAGACAGACGAGATAGATAGGATATAATCATTAAGTGGCTGACATCAAGGTTAATTTAGATGACTTTGAATTGTCATCATGTCAGCATGATGTATCTCTTTTACCCGCTTGATGAATGATGGATTTCAGCTTTGGACCAATCATAATACACTAGACTATAGTTAATGGGAAATTGATACCATGTCGGAACTGTAAGACAACTTGTGAAATATGAGCCAGAATATGGCTCACACAAACATACAGTACATGAAGCCAAGCAACATGTGTGCACACACACACACACACACACACACACACACACACAACATTATGCACTACATCAAGGGTAGACTATCAAAGTTGTTTGACATTGTAATGAATCTAACAAACACAGCTTCTGATATAAAACAACCACTTTGGCAAAACACCTCTCATCTCCTTATAGTCTACACCTCCGACTGCACCATAGTCGGTCGGAGGTGGAAGTCTTTGGGGAACAGCTCATCACCCCCATGTGTTCGCCTGAGCAGGGTTAATGTTTTTAGCAGGGCACACAGCATGACAGGACACTGGCACTGTGCCTCATGCCTGCAAGTAGGCCTATAGCTAGTCATGGCGCAGCGTCACGGATCCCAGGGATACAAACACACACTGCTCTGTGCAAGTAGGCCTATAGCTGGTCATGGCCCAGCGTCACGGATCCCAGGGATACAAACACACACTGCTCTGTAAGTAGGCCTATAGCTAGTCATGGCCCAGCGTCACGGATCCCAGGGATACAAGTAGGCCTATAGCTAGTCATGGCCCAGCGTCACGGATCCCAGGGATACAAACACACACTGCTCTGTAAGTAGGCCTATAGCTAGTCATGGCCCAGCGTCACGGATCCCAGGGATACAAGTAGGCCTATAGCTAGTCATGGCGCAGCGTCACGGATCCCAGGGATACAAACACACACTGCTCTGTAAGTAGGCCTATAGCTGGTCATGGCCCAGCGTCACGGTTCCCAGGGATACAAGTAGGCCTATAGCTAGTCATGGGCCATGGCCCAGCGTCACGGATCCCAGGGATACAAACACACACTGCTCTGTGCAAGTAGGCCTATAGCTGGTCATGGCCCAGCGTCACGGTTCCCAGGGATACAAGTAGGCCTATAGCTAGTCATGGGCCATGGCCCAGCGTCACGGATCCCAGGGATACAAACACACACTGCTCTGTAAGTAGGCCTATAGCTAGTCATGGCCCAGCGTCACGGATCCCAGGGATACAAACACACTGCTCTGTGCAGGCCAAAAGAACGCATGGTCAGAAAAATAGGCAAGGGCAAAAATATTTTTTCCAGACCAGAATACCAAAACAGTATTGGAATGTATTTATCTATATATTTATTTATAGTGGTGTGGTGTGTATCAGTCTGATCCATCAGATTTTGGTGGGTATAATAATAGCCTATACATACATACTACATCCACGTTTCACACAGATTTAATTTCTTTGCTAAATATGTATCGATTTCAAATCATTGAATCGTATCGTATGGCCATAATGAACCAATATCGTCCATTTATGGTATTGTCAACCATGTATCGTGGTACGTATCGTATCGCTGTTATCAACTCATGTATAGTGCTATTCCACAGGGGAGGAAATGGTAAAACACACTCGAGACCCGTGCAAGGTTTGGTCCATGTTTTAGAATAGTCTGTGGTCCAATTGAGTCTGTTTATCATTATGTGTAATACCCGAGAGGATCCAAGAAGCCCCGTGATCAGATACTGATCAGGAGAAAAACTCATGAAGTTCTGTGTAACTTGTGTGAGGTTCTGATATTACCAGCACAAACAGAATGGGGGAAACCATTGAGCTGTGCAGTGCACCAGCGGTTTGCATCAGACTCAGAGCGGAGCAAAGGTGCATGCAAAGACGGATTTTAAAAAGGCAGGAGTTTAACAGTAAAATCCACAAAAGTGTTTCTTTGTACATTACTTTACACTCCATTTGAAGAGTCTTCTAGGCTTATGTGACTGACAGCCCCGACTTATAGTAATGCACAGGCTGCAGGGGCTGCAGGCCTGGGAACCAAGCTGCAGGGTGGCACCAAGGGCTGCAGGCCTGGGCACCAAGCTCAGAGTGGCACCAAGGGCTGCAGGCCTGGGCACCAAGCTCAGGGTGGCACCAAGGGCTGCAGGCCTGGGCACCAAGCTCAGGGTGGCACCAAGGGCTGCAGGCCTGGGCACCAAGCTCAGGGTGGCACCAAGGGCTGCAGGCCTGGGCACCAAGCTCAGAGTGGCACCAAACGCCTGGCCAAAAATGAAAGTATTACCAGGCAGTAACAGAAGAGGAATATTGTTGTACGGCTGCTGAAGTAGCGATAAAACGGTACCAAAACGCATTGGCAGCACCTCTCACCCCGCTGGTGAGACAAACATTTTCTGCACACGTGATAATGGATCTTCAACAGATCTTGTTGTTACTGGGCTGAAAGCAATGCTCATCAGTATAGGAGAAGAGAAGCTTCTCATTATGTCCCATTATGTGCCACTGCGCATACACACTCTTACACTACGAACCCTAGCGTCCCTAATATTCTGGGCATGTCATATACAGTAGGTCAACATTGTGTGAAAATAGCAGATTTAGCAGATTAGCAGAAAATAGCAGAATCTGATTCGTCACATTGACTGGCACTAAACAAAGGGTTATTATGCAGAGATACAGGATGTGAGTGTGCCGTTCTCTGCTTTGTATTTATTTCCTACCGGTTGGGACTTGCTTCCTGTTTACCACTCACTTCCTCATGTGCACACATCTTGTCTACCCAGACACGCCCCCCCCCCCCCCCCCCCCCAACTTCTCACATTATGTGGGATACACTTTTCCTCCCAGCCTTACTTTAATCAAATAAGAAATAGTTTGTTATTATTATTTAACGCATTAAGAACCGAGGCCGATTCTACAAATGTCTTCCAAATCCTGATGAGCTTGTATATCTGCTATTTTTTTAGTAGTATAAAATAATGGTTAAAGTGTTTAGAATCTAGGACAACACAGATGCTTGTCCCGGTTCACAACGGGTTAAAAGCACTTTCATATTAAAGACGAGTCACTTTTACAACAACGGCTCCAACCATGCAGGAACGCTTCACGGCCGCCATGACGCACCACAGCTGAAGAGAGGGCCGCGAGGTCGGCCGAGGTCACAGCTCTCGAAGCCCCCCGGGTCGCGTCCCTTCCCCCCAACCCCCCCCCCCCCCTCCTGGCGACCGACTCATCTGAGTGACAGTACACCAACGATGCCAAGATCTGTCACACCCTCTCCCTGCTACGCGCACGCACGCACACACACACACACACACACACACACAGCCCCCTGCCTGGAAAGTCCGAGCTCATGACCGGATGCTAACGCAAACAAGAACAGCATGCCAAGGGAGTGACAAAGAGAAGGGGCAAAAACGAGAGCAGAACAGAAAGAGTGAAACAAGGATAAAGAGAGTCACATCTGGCAGGGCAGTTGGTGTTGTGCATGTCAGGGACACATGGCTCCTTCTACGTCTCTGGAGACGCTGTCCAATCCTCATCGCGTGTGCAGTGTGCAGAAGTGTGTGTGTGTGTGTGTGTGTGTGTGTGTGTGCTAGAAAGACAGAGAGAGAGAAAGAGAGAAGAGAGAGAGAGAGAGAGAGAGAGAGAGAGAGAGAGAGATGATGTAGGAAGTCTCCCACGTCAGCTAAGCGCACTCCATTCATAATACCCAATTAGCAATGTAGTGTGCTATAAATACACACACATCTGTTTGTGTCTGAGCATGTGGTTAGGGGACGAAGGGAAGGAGACGAATGAAGATTAAATGAGGAGAACCAATGTGTTCACGAAAGAAAGTGACACAAAGGCAGAAAGCTGAGAAAATGTGCAAGCACAAGCAGGTACGAGGCAAACATCGTTGTTGTGACAAAGAAATAAATAGACACCACATTAGAAAGAGGAGAGAAACTTGGAGAGCCAGTAAGTTGCGTGTGGCCTCTGTGACGCTGTGGGCCATCGGCGGTACAGTAGTTTACAGGTTTGACATTGGCCTACTCGCTGGGACGGGACACGGGGACGGGGACGGACACGGGAGGGGGGGAGGGGGGGGTTTGTGGGGCACTGCAGCCCTGTCGTAGCTCCAGGGGAGGTGAGGCCTGCATCAGGGACATGCGGGTGCATTAAATGTGCAGAAATCTGTGTGTGTGTGTGTGTGTGTGTGTGTGTGTGTGTGTGTGTGTGTGTGTGTGTGTGCTACACGCGCGTGCCAAAGGCATGCTGCTCATACCCTTGTCCTGACCCCTTGGCCTTCAGTGGTTTTGCCTGAATCTCTGTAGCCTGTCAGCTGCATGAGTGATGCTTCAACCAATGTCTAACTCTGTCACCATATAGCCTCTTCTCTGTGTGTGTGCGTGTGCGTGTGCGTGTGCGTGTGTGTGTGTGTGTGTGTGTGTGTGGTGTACACGTGCGTGCGTGCGTACGTGCGTAGTAGTCTATAGACTCTATATGGCACAAATCGGCGCAAAGGGGCAGCGCAATTATCTTCATTATCTTCCGTCCGGTGCGGTTGTTAAGATAACAAATTAACTGGCAGCCGTCCCACGTTGGAGTTAAAATGAGGCGTGGTCTGTAGTGCAATCAGGGTGCATCGCTGTGTCACACACAGACCTTATACGCTTTGATTCACACTATCCAAATTATGTCAGTATGAATTGTTTGGAAAATGCCATTTGACCCATATGTCTTGCATGTATGCACACTACTAGCATGCATGTGTGCACACTAGCATGCATGCATAGATGTTTACACGGGCCTTTGAATGTAACTGTCTGTGTGCATCTGCATGTGAACATCAGAGAATTATTCAGCTTGCGTGCACCCAACCTCTGGCATCGTCTGTCCCCTCCATCTATATTTACCACACTGCTAAAAACCAGAGGGTTGATTTAACTCTGAGAGCGAATAAATGGACTGTCGGATGAATATTGTACATTCTGAGACACTCATCCTTGCAGTGTAGGATCAGCATGCGTGGATTTTATGGGGGGGGTTTAGGGGGCTGGAAGGGCATTGCCCCTCCTGGTGGTCGGGGCCGTCAGCCCGTCACTACAGCTGAGTCAAAATATGTTCAGTAAAATATTCTTTCTTACATGCACTTTTTAACTGACAAATAGAAATATAAATCGTAAGTAATAAATCTGAATTCTATTTAGGTTTTGTTTTAAATTCATTTTAGAGTGGTCATCTGACATTTTATTGACGGAAGTTCTGGACTTCTTCCTACTACTTCATGTGTTACCGTATGTTAGCTACCAATAGCGTGAATGATCATTCTTTTAGAAACTCTGCAATAAACATGGATATCCTTCGATCTTGGAGAAAAACACTGTGGTCACAAGAAGCCTATTTGATTAGAATTCCCCACAAAGATTACTGGGAAAAAACAAACAATCCTTTTTAGCCCATTAGCCTATTACTAGTAAGACGCCCTGAGGGCGAGAAGGTCTGGGAATGCCCATATATGGCCTTTTCTTTTTCTTTTATTGACGCGTTAAATGTGTGCTAATTAGTGAGTGATAGGTTTTTGAGTGATACACTGACTGACTGACGGACATGTCAGTCGCAATGAAAAACAAATACTGTCAGATAGTGGTCGCTGCTTTGAGTCGCTATTGTATGGTATATTAATGGCATAGTCTGGCACAGTAAATTGTAATGTATTGTATAAAATGTAAAACTCCGCTTATGAGGATCAGACCTTTGGGTTAAATGATCCTCACCTCGACACAGAAGACAAGCCAGTGTAATACTCTACATTTAACTCTGGGAGCTTAAAGAACATTATTATGGGTCCAATTGGGAGTTTTCTTTTCTTTTTTATTAACCACAGGTTCTGTCAGAACCAGTGTTTTCCAGTGTCTTGCATTGTATAACACCTCTATGTCTAGACCCCATGTTCTGTACAGTAGCCATGGTGACATACTTTTTATATGCTGACGGAGCCTTATGATCTGCGCAGACAGCAACGGTGGGTGTACTGTCTGTCTCACTATATTTAATGTGCAATCTGTTTACATTCAGGGAAGAAAGAAAGAAAGAAAGAAAGAAAGAAAGAAGACTTCCATTAATGTCAATGAAATGTGACAAAGACTTCAACCACTTAAATCTTATGTAAATCTTATACAACTGGGATCAGCCATTTTCACCATGTCCACCTATTATGACACACCCAGAATGGGGACACTAGGGTTCTGGTGGTTAATGGAGTCCATTGCGAGAGTGCATTATCTATTCTGGATGGAAACAGACACTCTCCTTGGTGACACCTCACCCTGTCTGTACTGGTGGAACTAGTTTAGCGAGAAAGCTCTTTTTTCAACAGTTCGTTGACAATAGTGTAGTGTCGTACCTTAGTGTTTAGTGGGTCCATCAAGACCCCTGCTATAACTTACTGCAGTATACTAAAGATAAGAGCAGTATAGCCAACGTAGTATTAGTTTGTGAACACATTTCAACATGTTGCAACATGAATTGCAGTATTAAAAGAAAGAAACCATGCCAAATCATACTCTCTAATGAACGCTGCTTGCTTACACTAAATGAAATCGTGTTTCATCAGTTTATTGTGTGCCAAATAAATACTTAAATATGAGTATTCTGGATAATTCTTTTTTTAAAGACATGTGTGGAATATGCTACCTTATTAAAAGTGTGTGTTTCAACATCTTGGCCGAATGGGATGCGCTATGCACACCATGTTGCCAAAACAATGGAGATAAGCTTGGCGTAAGACAACACCGGGAAGCTTATATCCTTGTGAATATCTTGAGGCATTGTTTAGAGCTCAGGGTGGATTGCCATAGAGTATGTGCTCTCATTCTGGAGATTGACCCACGCTTGTCTGCATTGTGTTTCGGTGTCCCCACTCTCCCATCCAGCCTCTAATCCGTCCCGCTCCCTGCTGTTAAAATACGTCTGAGACACAAAAGAACAGTGGCTATCCCTGGCTGACCCCCTCCACTGTCCACCTCATCCAGCCCTCCTAAAGCCGACCCCCAGACACCCCTTGGCCTCGCTCCTGAGCAAGTAAAGCTGCTCTGGACCTCCGTCTCCAACCCTCCCTCTTGTTCTCTGGGGAACGGACGCTCAGCCTACCTTAAGCTCTCCGCTGGCAGAAAAGATTTTGAGCCGAAGCCCATGCGAGTATGGGCTGGTAATAAGGGGTGTGGGGGCGGAGGGAGGCTCCGAGAGCTGCTGAGCTTGGCCGACGAATGCAGGAGCAAGGCCAGATTTATACTTCATCGTATGACAGAGTCACAT
>NC_137871.1:38505254-38585254 GCF_963924005.1 Protomyctophum bolini
TCTAGAGCGACGTACAATGAGTGCAACAGGAAAAAGGTGAATAAATCAACATTTTAAGTAAGTGTGGGCTGAAGGAGTGTGAACTGCCCTTTCTTTTACTTATTGCCCCACGTAATTAATTTATAGACAAGTATACCTGTGAATAGCAACAAATGTGTTAAAAGTATAAAAAAAGGAGATGCAGATATAAGGTTTCTGTCCGACAGAGACAATAGTATGTTTGTCCGACATGTTTACAGTGTAGCTACCTGGCATGTTGTGTGAGTTGGCAGTGTAAAGGAAAAGAAACATGCATTAACTTGGGAAGGATCACTATGCTAATACCTAGCAAATAAGTGGATTAGCGTGGGTCACCATGGATTAGCCATTGGGTTTTGTTCAATCCTGGGATTGCCCTCCTCCCCAAACCCTATAATCTCATCTAAATCCCATAACCAAAACCCCCAGGGCTAAATGAAGATCTATCTGACATGGAGTCCACAACTCCTGCTTCCAAGTGCCCCCACAGCCATTTTTCCTGGTAGGTCTGTAGTCCTCGGAGGAAAGAGCCTTTAACCACATGAACCCTATAGCATCCCTATTCTAGGGCAAATGTTCGGGGGCTTCGGGCAGATCTTAAAGGTCACAACTTTGTGAATAGATTTTGGTGTTGAGGGGAAAAGGGAGTGGACCAAGTATAGATCCCAGGGTGGTCAACTGTAGCCTATAGTTTGTTGTTGTTGAGAAAGGAAAAAACGAAAGAAAAAAACCACAAGGAATGAGTTTGTCTGATGATTTACTTCTCAGTGTAGCTTGTCTATTTCCATCAAGGTATTTCATTTGATATCTTGTTATCCATTTAGCTCATAACCTTCCTTCAGGTCTGCCCAATTATTCCAGTGTGCTCCGGCCTAAATCTGTCCGGTCTCTCCCAGCATCCCAGTTGGCTCTTTCTGTTCTCGTCTCCCCACAGGCCGCCGCCAATAAAAAAAGGCAACATGAAAGCATCTCTGGCCGCTGTGACAACAGCCCCGGATGATACGCCATCCAGACAGATGCTCCTAATTGGCTGGGGCACTCGCAGGACATGGCTCCCTTAACCAACCCCCACCCGCATAGGAGCTGTACCCGCCAGAGCAAGAGCAGAGACGGGCAACTGGCAGATAAATATGGATAAGGTGCTCATATCGCAGGCAGGGGGAACGGAGGCTTTTCTTGTCATTACTGGCTGTCTGAGGCGAAGCGGCGGCGCAGAGTTAGGAAGCAGGCCGAGGGTGGTGATGTTAAGGGGGATTATTGGAAGACATAGGGGGAGTGATGCAGCACGACTTTTCTACCTGGCACAGGAAATGATTCTGGACTCCAGTGAGCACAAGAGAGCCCATGTCTATCGCAGTCCTAGACTGAGGGGGGTCCAGGTCACGGCCCGCGGTCAAGCACTGCCACAGATAAAAGAAGGCCTTGCCCTAACATCACAACAACAACAACAACAGAACCTCGATAAGGCCCTGGCAAAGAGTACACTACAGGAACATAACAAGTCCAAGAATGAAATATAATAATAAGTATTCACGCTGTTTTATAGAGTTGGCATTGGAACTAAAATAAATAATGCTTCATGAAATATGGCGAAATGAAATTGGAGGCTTTGGGCAAATGTTTCTCTTCGATAAGAAATGGGAAAAAAAAACTACACTTCAAACATTGTGTTCTCTATACTATTTCCTGACTTGACTAGGAATATATATATATATATAGTATATATATATATATCTCCAGAATTCAACTTTTGAAGTAGCCCAGTCTGTTGGAACACTGGTGGTGTAGAGCTACAGGAGGTAGAAATGTCCATCTGCTTGCTTAGCATGTGTGACATTAACCATTTACTGTAAAGTCCTACTTTATACTTTCAAATCAAAATGTTTAATAATTGTGAAAATAGCTCCACAAACTCACAGCATGTCACAAGTTAACAGATCAGCATTTTATTTTATTTCTTTTGCATATAATTATGCCCAAAATTGCAATGGTATGTAGGTTCAACGTAGTTAACTACTGTTCAGAAGAATACTTAAAGGACTCGCTGAGGGCAACATGTAAATGATTTCAGCCTCCTGCACGTGTTACTGATGCACGATGACCTCTGCTTCACTCTGTTAAATCTATGCTGAGGTGCTGGAAGCATCAATGAGTCCAAACTGATCAAAGAGATTCACCAGCCAAGTTCAGATCTGGGCAGTGTTTCACATTATGGAGTGAAACTCTGCTTAGATCAGAAAGCCTCCTGTGTTAATCCATTTTGACCCCAGTGAAAAACATTCGCTTTGAAAGAATATATATATTCAAAGATTTGCGCCACATTTTTACGATTTTTCAAAATAGCAGACCTACAAGTTTCATTAGCGCACCACTCGGTGGCGCGCTATGCTCAAAAATGTGTAAACTGCATGTTGTCTACAACAGTGGTTCTCAACCAGTGGTCCGGGGACCACCGGTGATCCTTCAGGGGGTTCCCAGTGGTCCCCAGCTAAATGATGGAAAGATGGTATAACCAAGTGGACCCTTATAGATCTTTGGGAGTGTAAATTGAAATGGAAAATTGTTTTATTTTACACTCTTAAGAGTTGTTCTGTAGTTGTCCACACAATTAGAGAATGTATAATAATTGTTATTTTTATTTTGCCTCTTCTATACAACAGCATGGAATTGTGGACGAAAATCGTATCCAACGTCAACGATAACCAAATATGCTTTAGTTTTGGGTCTGCGAGGCTTAACCCATTCTGACCGTGGGCACGCCATTTTGGTGTTGGCATCATGTTATGCTTTAGCTATTGAAAAATAGCAGATCTACAAGCTCATATCGCGCCACCGAGTGGCGCGATACGAGCTTGTAGGTCTGCTATTTTTGAAAAATCAAAAGAACGACTGACATTTTTAGAATCTGATCTCAGGTCAGAATGGGTTAATCAGACCAGTGTGTGTCCCGTGGAAACCTCGTATGAATCTGATCTCAGGTCAGAATGGGTTAAATCTCATCAAATAAGTGGTGGTCAATGCAGAATAAATAATGGGCCTTGATATGAAAAGGGGTTGAAAACCCACTGGTCTACAATAATAACAATTACTGCAAATTCAGCCGAGACACAACCTGAATGATTTGCATTAAACCCCCGCCGAACGACACGCAAGGAAATGCACCGCTACCATTTTTCATTGCTTTTTAATGAGGACATGGCCGTGGCAGGGGGAGGGTGGACTATATGCAGTTTGTCTTAGTCTGAGGGTCCGCACTGAGATTTTAGCCACTAAGCCCCTCATTAATTACCGAGAGCATTAATCTGCGTGACTTAATTGTGATCAGAGGGCTGTAACATTAACCAGCAAGCATGTCACCATGAACACCTTAAGCTCCTTTAATCTATTCGTTAAAAGCACGCCTCCTCAAACTTAATTCTACCATTGCAGGCAAGGAAAAGTTTTCAATTAGCGCCTTAATCAGTGTACACTCAGCAAACGGCTGTTATGCAGCAGATTAATAAGTGCTGCTTAACCCATTCTGACCTGAGATCAGATTCATACGAGGTTTCCACTGGACACACACTGGGTCTGATCAACCCATTCTGACCTGAGATCAGATTCTAAAAATGTCAGTCGCTCTTCGATTTTTCAAAAATAGCAGACCTACAAGCTCGTAGCGCGCCACTCGGTGGCGCGCTATGAGCTTGTAGATCTGCTATTTTTCAATGGCTAAAGCATAACATGATGCTAACACCAAAATGGGTTCCCGGTCAGAATGGGTTAAAAAAAAAAAACGCTAAGTGGGGAAGTGTGGCTTCGTGCGGTCGGACCTCGAGATTCAGCCGCATGCGGTCGAGGAGATGTGAATCGATCAGCTTTGTTAAAAGAGGGCGTGGCAGGTGATGGGGCTACTGGTCCACCTCTGTTTGTATGGATTGGATTTGTTCAGTTGTGGGTACCTTAAGTCTGCAGGAGACTACAGAGTGCCAAGAACACGCCACTCCATAATAACACTGTGTGCTTGTGCATGTGTGTGTGTGTGTGTGTGTGTGTGTGTGTGTGTGTGTGTGCGTGGGCTAGAGGGTACAAAGAAATGGTTCCGAAATCCGAAATAAATCTGACATTTTTCCGACCCGTTCCGAAATCATTTTCAAATAGGACAACCAAACCCGAATGGATCCGTGACCATTTCGTCCGATTCCGAACTGTTCCGAGATTTCTTTCAAATGGCGGCACCGCGCCCGACAGAGATCCGATTATTAACGACATTCCGAGAGACCCGCAGCCAGGCAGACATAAATGTGGACTTTATGAAATAATATACTGTAGCTGACGTTACTGACCAAGTACCATTTTATGATGAGAGACAGAGAGAGAGGTTCCCTGCAGGCTACAGCAGAGGGTCAGAGCATGCGTGCTTTAAAAATCAACCAAAGTTTCCAAACGGATCATTTGTTTTTTACACAATCATCAGAGTTTTATCAGATGCATGTACCGGTCTTGGCTGAATGGAATATTAACAAGGCGCGACACTCAATGCACTTATAACACCTCATACTGTGCTCTCTTCCACGTGTGGGGATACGCACAAGACAGTTGCCATGGTTGCTTTAACCTTCTTATATTAATCTGATTTGAGCTTTGCAAGTTTGCTTTCACCTCGTTGAGGTCAACTGTCGTCGGGATCCATGATATGAAGTAGAATTAAACGCCAGCGTTTTCATTCAAATCAGCGCAAGGCAAGCCAGGACGGGGCTTGCCTTGCGCTGCTGATCCTAAACCAGCATAATCATCACACAAGTAACTCAGCCGTTCAGGTCGCTGCAACACTAAACTGATCCTATAGGTCAGCCCACACCTCAAACAGAACTTCACCTCCGCAGCGGAGCACAGCGCACATGCAGCGGGCAGAGAGAAATAGTCTCTAAAGTCAGACTGACATACAATCACACACCGATTGAATATGTTATTAACATTTTCAAAGCACACACAGTACACACACGTCACACACACTAGCCTACGGGTCTTCTCGGATCCACTCGGGCATTACACATAATGATTGACAAATCCGAGGTCCGCGGGGGATACGGGCCGATTCTGACCCTGCCCGAGTGATTATGATAAAACACTGCTCCGACCCGTGCGGGTCTCGGTTCCACTCGGTTCCACTCGGAATTGGGGGTCCCGGTGAAGAGCTCTAGCGTGTGTGTGTGTGTGTGTGTGTGTGTGTGTGTGTGTGTGTGTGTGTGTGTGTGTGTGTGTGCGACTGTGTGTGTTTTTATGTGTCTCTCTGTCTGTCTCAGGTAACTGGCCAGCGATGGCCAAAACATCCTCCTCAGTGCCAGCTCCTGTTTCCATGGCAATCCCAGCGGAGAGCTTCAGCTCGAATACAAGATAAACAAAGTCAGCTCAAACCGCCGGGGATCGCCTGCTGGGTGAGTGAGTGTGTGTGAGTGTGTGTGTGTGTGTGTGTGTGTGAGTGAGTGTGAGTGTGTGTGTGTGTGTGTGTGTGTGTGTGTGTGTGAGACTGTGTGTGTGTGTGTGTGTGTGTGTGTGTGTGTGTGTGTGTGTGTGTTTGTGTTTGTGCGCGCAAGGAAGTGCACGCCAGCGATTCTACCTGTCCTTCTACTTTCAGGGACCCCCTTGAGCGTTGCCACTCACGCACCAGGCTTGACTCACCAAGATAAGATAAGCCGCTAACCCGCCTCTAATATCACACAAACATGCACACACACACACACACACACACACACACACACACACACACCTTCACTTATCCTGACCGGTGAAAAAAACAAAAAAACAACTGCTGTTGCCTCCCAGAGTGCAGACTGCTACCTTAGCAACCCAGCCCGATGGCTAACTCCCCCGGGCTCCTGATCCTGCCTTGGATGATACCGGGGGGACCGTGGCCTGCGGCCCCCCTCAGCTAGTCAGCCACCTGTCCGGGAGACGAGAGTGTAAGCAGCCGAACACACGAGGGACACGCTGCTCACGCTATAGTGGAGGTATAGCTAATCGTGCGCCTAGAGAAGTATAGCGCCATGCAAGCGCAACGGGTAGCTGCCCCCGCGCGCGCAGAGGAGTTAGCCATGCACTTTAACCCATTCTGAACGGGAACCCATTTTGGTGTTAGCATCATGTTATGCTTTTAGCTATTGAAAAATAGCAGATCTACAAGCTCATAGCGCGCCACCGAGTGGCGCGCTACGAGCTTGTAGGTCTGCTATTTTTGAAAAATCGAAGAACGACTGACATTTTTAGAATCTGATCTCAGGTCAGAATGGGTCAATCAGACCAGTGTGTGTCCACTAGTGGAAACCTCGTATGAATCTGATCTCAGGTCAGAATGGGTTAAGCTCCTCGGCGGGTCCAACGGGGGCTGTCAGGATGAGGCAATGCCTGAAAGTGTTGCATTGATGTCTCTGGGTTCCTTAGGAAGTCAGGGACCGTTGGTAGTGCTAGTCATACATCTGAAGGCTGTGCCACACGGAGTCTCTAATAAGGAATTGATTTAGAATTCGAGGTGCCACTGAATAAGTCAGGAAAAAAGTACCTCAGCTAACTTCAATGCAAACCTTCCCGACCCTGAATGCTAATGACTACCACCAGGGTTGAAACCTCGCATTACCATATTATGCGTTCAACGTTCCGAGTTGATAACTCGACGTCCTAATTCCACCCACAGGCGTCTTGGCTTTGATTCAATTGATACATTAATGCATGATGCTTGTACCCGCCTCTCTCCGGCCGACAGGAAGTGGGAGAAAGAAGGAAAAAAAACATGGAAACTGAGCTCCAATCTCCAGCTTGAAATGCCAATTTATAGGCCTCATGACACGACACACTGCCGGAGAATCTCAATCCAAGCCGCAAGATATGTGATACAGGCCATTTCCCTGTTCTAATGACATTAGAGAGCAGAACGCCGATATTTCCTCATTGAGGACGGCGGACCTCACTCTGGTTTTCCGCTCGTAGACCCGGGGGGGGATGAGCGGACAGCGTGCGGTCAGGCTTCAGTGGAAGGTCCGGTGGAGGAGAGAGAGAGAGAGAGAGAGAGAGAGAGAGAGAGAGACAGAGAGAGAGAGAGAGAGAGAGAGAGAGAGAGGGATGACTCAAGAAGAGGCCAAGGAAAGACCACAGAATTGATGGAGTTAAGTATATCGGTGGATTTAAGGCCAAGACGTAGCTGGAGAGAGGGAAGCAACACACACACACGCTCTCTAGGCTGCTTTATAATACATATACATATACATACAGAAGGAGCTGGCTCATGCTGCACGGAGCTTTCATATATATCTGGAATGGGGCCAGCTCCCTCCCGCTGTGCGATTTCCCCTCATTAATGCACTGCTTGTCTGACAGGTTTCACTCCAGAACGTTACATCTTCCTTTTAGAAGCCTATCCATCTGACATGGAGTCCACGGGGGGGCTAACTCCAATCTTCATCATGTTTTCATTCATGAGTTTGTCAGAGTATATCTATAGGCTTTATTTTTATTTTTTTATAGAAACGGTGGAAATCTCATAGTAGGAAACATGCAATGAAATAAGTCAAGAAAGAAAGTTACCAGACAAGTTAAGAGGGAGAGGGAGGGAGAGAGAGAGAGAGAGAGAGCGAGAGAGGAAAGCTGCTGTTTATATTGACCTCAAAGCGTATGCAGTGTATGCATTAAACTTTACCGCCGTGATAAATTTACTGCTTGTTTTCATTCAGAGCGAGGCGAGTGACTAAATGGTTGAGTAAACTGGGTAAGCAGCAGCTCCGTGCGCCTTCGTGGCGCTTTATCATCCAGTTTAGAGCCGCGGTCGCTCTCTAAGGTCGATAAAGTTTGTTATTCAGCCACAAAAACACGGGATATAAAACAGACTCTTTGACAAAGCTATACATGCCGGCGTCACCCAGCTGTTTCATGATACAATTCCTGAGGTATAATAACCTGTTTTCGCTCTATTTACGCACATTTACAGTATATACACACCATCTGTTTCTCAGCGCAAACATTTTAGGCGTGCGATGATTTCATTTCTAAATGTTACAGGCTGCAACGTCAGCAAAGTATTTATTTGTTTTAAATATGAAACGTACGCTGTACTACAGCCACAGTCTTCACACTGTTAAAACCACAGCGCTACAGCCACAGTCTTCACACTGTTAAAACCACAGCGCTACAGCCACAGTCTTCACACTGTTAAAACCACAGCGCTACAGCCACAGTCTTCACACTGTTAACACCACAGCGCTACAGCCACAGTCTTCACACTGTTAAAACCACAGCGCTACAGCCACAGTCTTCACACTGTTAAAACCACAGCGCTACAGCCACAGTCATCACACTGTTAAAACCACAGCGCTACAGCCACAGTCTTCACACTGTTAAAACCACAGCGCTACAGCCACAGTCATCACACTGTTAAAACCACAGCGCTACAGCCACAGTCTTCACACTGTGAAAACCACAGCTCTACAGCCACAGTCATCACACTGTTAAAACCACAGCGCTACAGCCACAGTCATCACACTGTTAAAACCACAGCCCTACAGCCACAGTCTTCACACTGTTAAAACCACAGCCCTACAGCCACAGTCTTCACACTGTTAAAACCACAGCGCTATACAGCCACAGTCTTCACACTGTTAAAACCACAGTCATCACACTGTTAAAACCACAGCCCTACAGCCACAGTGTTCACACTGTTAAAACCACAGCGCTACAGCCACAGTCTTCACACTGTTAAAACCACAGCGCTACAGCCACAGTCGTCACACTGTTAAAACCACAGCGCTACAGCCACAGTCGTCACACTGTTAAAACCACAGCGCTACAGCCACAGTCTTCACACTGTTAAAACCACAGCGCTATACAGCCACAGTCTTCACACTGTTAAAACCGCAGTCTTCACACTGTTAAAACCACAGTCTTCACACTGTTAAAACCACAGCGCTACAGCCACAGTCTTCACACTGTTAAAACCACAGTGCTACAGCCACAGTCATCACACTGTTAAAACCACAGTCTTCACACTGTTAAAGCCACAGCGCTACAGCCTTCACACTGTTAAAACCACAGCGCTACAGTCATCACACTGTTAAAACCACAGTCTTCACACTGTGAGCCACTGAGTGGTAAAAGGTAAAGTCCAGTGTGCACTTTAGAGGTTGGCTCCACCTTCGCTGGTCCTTTGCTGGTGTCAACAACAGTAGGCCAAGGGGAGGCGTGTGTGTGTGTGTGTGTGTGTGTGTGTGTGTGTGTGCATTTGCGTGTGTGTGTGTGTGTGTGTGTGTAGGGGGGGGGGGGGGTTACAGGGTACAAGCTGGACTACATTTGTCAGCTAACCTGGCAAAGGATCGCCAAGGGAAATACAGTACAAGAGCACGCATGCACGTACACGTGCACACACCCACACACAATACCCATATCTGTCTACAACACACACACGCACACTAATCCGATCATGGGCACACTAAAATTAATATACCCCCAACTCCTCTCTCTCTCTCTCTCTCTCTCTAACCCACTCACACACACACACACACACACACACACACACACACACACAGTGTTGTTTGTAAAACTGCAAAACTCAGCACTCTTTGCTATTATACATCAGTTGTGGGCACCATGTCGGCCGTGCTCCAATTTACGGCTGTAGCCAACGCTAAACTACTGAAGGGCTAACAGCCAGCCGCACGTGCACACACACTCACGCATATACGCACGCACGCACGCACACACACACACACACACACACACACACACACACACACACACACACACACACACACACACACACACACACACACACACACACACACACACACACACACACACACACACACACACACAGACAAACACACACACACACACACACACACACACAGACAAACACACACACATCCCTCAATAGGGGTGCAGCAGGCTACCACAGATAAGCACAAATAAACAAGGGGCCCGGGAAAATAAATGTACCTTCCGCTTTCTCTCTCTCTCCCTCCTTCGCTCTCTGTCTCTCTCTCTGTCTCTCTCTCTGTCTCTCTCTCTCTCTCTCCATCCCCCCACTCCCTCCCCCACTCCCTCCTACGGTATATCTTTCTTTCAGGGCAGCCAGCCACCCAGTGGATGGAGAGCTGGGATGGATCAGCGTTTTCAGGGAGAGGGCATGAGGAGGCCACAGGGAGCCAGAGGGGAGCATGGCCTTGTCTCCAGCTAGAACAAAACACTCCAAACAACAGAGGAGCAAAGATCTAGGAGGTTCAAACCAATAGGATAACACGCACGCACACACACACACACACACACACACACACACACACACACACACACACACACACACACACACACACACACACACACACACACACACACACACACACACACACAGTTTGCTGAGATCTTAATCTCTTTGAAAAGGACTGTAAAAACGCACGCATGCGCAGTTGTTAAAGCCCAGGCTGTGTTTATGGCCCCGTATGAATGTAATCAATTTATGATCTCACAATATTTTCTCTGCAGCACTGAATACTTGGCCGGGTCCAAAGCAGCCATAGATTATAGAGCACATGGACCCTGCAGGACAGGGATAGACTGGCCCTGTAGGATGAGAATAGACTGGCCCTGTAGGATGAGAATAGACTGACCCTGTAGGATGAGAATAGACTGGCCCTGTAGGATGAGAATAGACTGGCCCTGTAGGACAGGGATAGACTGGCCCTGTAGGACGGAGATAGACTGACCCTGTAGGATGAGAATAGACTGACCCTGTAGGATGAGAATAGACTGACCCTGTAGGATGAGAATAGACTGACCCTGTAGGATGAGAATAGACTGGCCCTGTAGGATGAGAATAGACTGACCCTGTAGGAGGAGAATAGACTGACCCTGTAGGATGAGAATAGACTGGCCCTGTAGGATGAGAATAGACTGGCCCTGTAGGATGAGAATAGACTGGCCCTGTAGGATGAGAATAGACTGGCCCTGTAGGATGAGAATAGACTGACCCTGTAGGATGGAGATAGACTGACCCTGTAGGATGAGAATAGACTGACCCTGTAGGATGAGAATAGACTGGCCCTGTAGGATGAGAATAGACTGGCCCTGTAGGATTAGAATAGACTGGCCCTGTAGGATGAGAATAGACTGGCCCTGTAGGATGAGAATAGACTGACCCTGTAGGATGGAGATAGACTGACCCTGTAGGATGAGAATAGACTGACCCTGTAGGATGGAGATAGACTGACCCTGTAGGATGAGAATAGACTGACCCTGTAGGATGGAGATAGACTGACCCTGTAGGATGGAGATAGACTGACCCTGTAGGATGGAGATAGATAGACTGACCCTGCAAGCCACAGAACGTACTGTACTAAGCCAGAGCAGACCCCATGCATGACAGGATGTGGATGTGACAGGATGTGCTTCCTATTACCACCACGGCGGGTAGCACAGCAGTTGGGTGGAATCAGCCTCGCTTTCCTTCCCCATCCCTTCCCTTACTGGGCGGGGCTTTTCCTTACCCCTCCCCTACTGGGCGGGGCTTTTACATACCCCTCCCTTACTGGGCGAGGCTTTTACATACCCCTCCCTTACTGGGCGAGGCTTTTACATAGCCCTCCCTTACTGGGCGAGGCTTTTACATAGCCCTCCCTTACTGGGCGGGGCTTTTACATAGCCCTCCCTTACTGGGCGAGGCTTTTACATACCCCTCCCTTACTGGGCGGGGCTTTTCACACCCCTCCTCTATTGGGCGGGGGGTTTGGGCGTTAATCATCAAGAGTAGAAAACGATTCCAGCAGCCAGCTCGTAGCATGGCTCATTAGTCAATACAATACACTTTCAATCCATACCTCATGGGTTTGAAATTATCCTGCTTATGCCACTATTTTTGTGCCAACCGCAAACAACTTATTTCTTTGCTGATAAAGTAACGTTTTAGACCATGGCCATTTAAGACTGAGGCGACGGAGTCCGACATACATGGCCGGTAAAGACTGAGGTTAGGGTTTGGGGTATGGTTAGTGTGAGACATACAGTACAGTACAGTACATGGACGGTAAAGACTGAGGTTAGGGTTTGGGGTATGGTTAGTAATGTCCGACATACAGTACATACGTGGCTAGTCAAAGCGACTACTGGGTCGGGCTGCTGGATGCATGTACCAACCCCTAGTATGCATGGTACCAACCCCTAGTATGCATGGACCAACCCCTAGTATGCATGGACCAACCCCTAGTATGCATGGACCAACCCCTAGTATGCATGGACCAACCCCTAGTATGCATGGACCAACCCCTAGTATGCATGGACCAACCCCTAGTATGCATGGACCAACCCCTAGTATGCATGGACGGACCAACCCCTAGTATGCATGGACCAACCCCTAGTATGCATGGACCAACCCCTAGTATGCATGGACCAACCCCTAGTATGCATGGACCAACCCCTAGTATGCATGGACCAACCCCTAGTATGCATGGACCAACCCCTAGTATGCATGGACCAACCCCTAGTATGCATGGACCAACCCCCCTAGTATGCATGGACCAACCCCTAGTATGCATGGACCAACCCCTAGTATGCATGGACCAACCCCTAGTATGCATGGACCAACCCCTAGTATGCATGGACCAACCCCTAGTATGCATGGACCAACCCCTAGTATGCATGGACCAACCCCTAGTATGCATGGACCAACCCCCCTAGTATGCATGGACCAACCCCTAGTATGCATGGACCAACCCCTAGTATGCATGGACCAACCCCTAGTATGCATGGACCAACCCCTAGTATGCATGGACCAACCCCTAGTATGCATGGACCAACCCCTAGTATGCACATGGACCAACCCCTAGTATGCATGGACCAACCCCTAGTATGCACATGGACCAACCCCTAGTATGCATGGACCAACCCCTAGTATGCATGGACCAACCCCTAGTATGCATGGACCAACCCCTATAGTATGCATGGACCAACCCCTAGTATGCATGGACCAACCCCTAGTATGCATGGACCAACCCCTAGTATGCATGGACCAACCCCTAGTATGCATGGACCAACCCCTAGTATGCATGGACCAACCCCTAGTATGCATGGACCAACCCCTAGTATGCATGGACCAACCCCTAGTATGCATGGACCAACCCCTAGCATGCATGGACCAACCCCTAGCATGCATGGACCAACCCCTAGTATGCATGGACCAACCCCTATAGTATGCATGGACCAACCCCTAGTATGCATGGACCAACCCCTAGTATGCATGGACCAACCCCTAGTATGCATGGCAGAAGCAGTTGAAGGCATTTATACCACACAGCTAAGCAAATGCTACCCACAATGCATCTTCCTCAAAATTGGATTGTCACAGCAAACAGTGGCCACTTGTGTAAATATATGAAACACGATATAGTCGCCACTACAAAGGACCATGTGGACTACAACAGGGTTTCCCGTCCTGCCCCTTTTCTTGGGCCGCAGACCTGTTTTTATTGGTCACGAGTAAATATGCCGTTTGTTTGTTTGTTTGTTTGTTTGTAAGTGAAGTAACAGAATTTGTCTTTTGGATCTCGAGCCAAAAGGTCTTGGAACCTGTGTCCCACAGCTGGTGGCTCATTATCGAGACAGAATGAAAAACGAAACCATTTAAAATGTATTATGAATTTTCTTTTTTTTATATACTGTAAAGAAAAAAAGGGTTTTATCCAGAGTAAATGCATTCCTAAATTGCCTATATTACAAGAAACTGAGCCAGAGGAAACAAGATGGGGAGCGAGTGCTCTGACGATACTGTAACAAATATTCTTGTGTCTCTAAAATGATTGTGCGTGATAGAAAAGTGCAACGTAAGGAAATAAGACCCTTTTATCTATGAGCCAGCTGAGCTCCTGTATAGGAGCTCAGTGTGTGTGTGTGTGTGTGTGTGTGTGTGTGTGTGTGTGTGTGTGGCGAGCTCAACGGAAGAGCTATTCCGCAGGGAGGGATCACCTCCTCTCTCCCTCCGTGTGCTCCTTTTATCTGCCGGCTAATGAGAAGGAGGTAGAGGATGGCTGTAAACATGCACGGACAGACACGCTACATGGGCACGCACGTGCATATACATTACACACACGTGTGGACACACACACACACACACACACACACACACACACAACAAATTGATCTGAGTAAATGTCAATATGTTCATGTGGGACGACGCAAGACTTGGCTAAATATAGCACACAGTTGATAATGGAAATCAGCAGATCTACAAGTGCACAATGCATCGCATGACGAGGGCTTGTGGGCTTGTAGATCAGCAAATGTTGCTATATTTTCGTATCACATACGATGAAGTGTATAGCGGTTAAACCCAGTCCATTCATTTATGAAAAAGATGAGATACAAAGATACAAGGTTTCTCTACCTGACACAGCAATACATAATTTAAACATTGTTGTGGGGGTTTTGTGTTTTTTTAGGACAATATCAATTAAATGTTTTTAGCCCATTTTCCTCCACTGGCAGGAATTTCCCTCAGCATATGGCCTAGATCAGCATGACACCGCTGTTTGCATCATTATTTTGTGTTTGAGTATCTGTGTGTGTGTGTGTGTGCGTGTGCGTGCATGCTGCCTGCGTGCCTGTGTGTGTGCGTGCATGCTGCCTGCGTGCCTGTGTGCGTGCCTGCGTCCATGTGCGGCGTGCGTGCGCCTCCTCCGTGCGTGCCTGTGTACTGTACGTGCCGTGCGTGCGTGTATATACACGCTCAGACAAACTGCATCCCTTCACAGTTGGTGTATCATAATTTATTTTGCACAGTTAACATTTCCACCACAAACATTGGCAGGATTTCTAATCCGGACCAATTTAGCTGCGAACACTCTCACGCTCATTTTCCATAAACAGATTTTGCAGATCATCTCAATATTCCCACTACATACTGTATACTGGCAGAAACAAAGCACAGAGCACAAGTCAATAAGTTTTATCTCACTCTTTTACTCAGTGGTGGAAAGTACATTTACAGTACTAGTAGCCTACTGTACTTAAAATGCTCATTTTATAACTCAAAAACTAAATATTTTGAGATGGGGGTCGGTGGCCAATTACATAATGCACCACTGACATAGCATACAGTATACATACGTTTTTAGGAGAAATTTGTAGAATCGACCTCAGGTCTTAATGGGTTAAATAAGTCCATCAATGTGTGTGTGCGTGTGTGACTGCGTGTGCATACTGTATGTGTGTGTGTGGGCGTATATGTGTCTCTGGGATCGTCAGAGCTGTCGGCTCGTCAGTGTCCTCAATTGATCTGGTGTTGTGTTCTGTGCGCTCACGATTGAGCATGCACACGAGTGCTGTTTCCACATGTTTATGCATCCCTCTATCTGTGTACAGTACATGCATATATTTGTGTGTGTGTGTGTGTGTGTGTGTGTGTGTGTGTGTGTGTGTGTGTGTGTGTGTGTGTGAGAGAGAGCGTGAGCGTGGGTGCGTGCATGATACTGCATAATACTGAATACTGGAGTGTGTTCTATAAGAACAGCAGCTATTATATTCTCCTGCAGCCGTTCGAGCAGACTCAGCAGAGTCTCTGTGTTTAGCTGGGAGCGTCTGACAGCTGGGAGGCAGCACGGGGGCCCTGGGGCCTGACCCACTACTGGCCCCCATCATACCACTGTTAACATGGAGACGAGGGCACGCCTGTGTGAGTGTGTGTGTGTGTGTGGGTGGGTGGGTGCACTGCGTGCATGTGTGTGTGTGTGTGTGTGTGTGTGTGTGTGTGTTCCTTCACCAGCATGGGAAGATGAGAGCGAGGAATGTAGCTAGCGAGGGAATAATAGAGGATGGGGCGTAGAAGTGTGAGAGAGAGAGAGAGAGAGAGAGAGAGACACAGAGAGAGAGAGACAGAGAGAGAGACTTATACGATGGCCACTGAGAACAAACAAGGAAAGGAAGGACGGAGGCATGGAGGAAGAGGAGGAAGCATTTGGACAAGGCAGAGAAGGATGAAGGCAGGGAGTGGAGGAGAGACGCAGAGGACGGGGTTACACTGAAACACTGTGTTCACTTACAGTGAAGTCACAGATCGCTGGTCATGAATTGTGCAACACTCGCACACACCACTGTATATCTGTCTCGTTGTCTTAAGCCCGATTCAGACTGTACGACGACGTCGCACGAAGCGACGGGCATAAATTAGGCTTTAGAATCGTATTTTCGCGACAGACAGCGCAAACACAGACAGTACATAACATTTTACAGCTAAGTGAATTTGCCCTTGTTTGGCATCTGATTGCAATTATCCATGTGGCAAAGTATATAGTCTAAATGGTGGCTTTGTGGCACACCATTTGTCTGTGTGCTGATGCAGCTTTGACTGTAACTGAGCAGTTAGTGGAGCTTGTGCTATAGGGCGTTGTCTTAATGAACGACATTGTTTTTACAGTTCTGCTTTATGTAAAGTAGCACCACATTCTGGTAAATCTAGGTATGCATGTTGGGAAGCCTTGCACAATACTGTGCAGGTCATCATTTCCCCGGTGCTTTCAAGGATGGCCAAGGCTATCTTGACTGAGATGAGAAAAGGTTTTCATGCAAAATTTTAAATTGTATTAAATTCTTAATTTCTCTCTACAAATTCCAGCTGCTCATTTGACCAGTGCGTCCGTTGGGAACTGATCCCCTGACCTTGGCAAGGTAAGCACAAATCTCTCTCTCCATTGAGCTGCATAGTAGAAACATTAACCTTGGAAACGTCTTACCCACTAAAAGCTGCCCCAGGGAATGAAGCAATGGACCCCCATCGCTCACAAGACACACACACACACACACACACACACACACACACACACACACACACACAGCATGGGAATGTAGTTTCTGTGGGAACATAGATTCTGTGGTGACATATTTGGTGGCAGACATGGTTCAGGGTGGGGGGGGGGGGGTGGTGTGGGAAACATGGGTGGGCGTGTGTGTCGTCGTCATCCCCCCCCCCCCCCCCCCATCCCCCCTCGTGTGACAAGGGTTCCACGTGGCTGGAGCAGATCTGTCTTTCATCATAGGAGTTACGGCTGGCTATATAGCAGGACACCCGGCTCTCTCTCTTTCTCTCTCTCTCTCTCCTCTCCACCCCACACTGCCCATCCTTGCATTCCTCAGTGCCTCCCACTCCTTTCTCTACTGGACTCCCAAGCCTTCTTCCCTGTCCCGTTACTTCCCACCCCCTGTTTCCTCCTTCCCCAAACTGGCGCTCCACCTCTCCTCTCGACGGAGGGGAGACGAGTCAAAGAGCGGCGGAACCCCCCGCAGTAACAACAAGGGGAGAGCGGATGAAACAGATGGTGGCGTCGCGCTCCACTGATGTAACCACCGCTGTGACCAGTGACCTGAGGGCCTCTCCTCCTCCTCCTCCTCCTCCTCTGTTCCTCTCCGAATCTTCACTCCACTCTTTTATTTTATTGTATTTGTTCATTTGTCCTTTGAAGTGTCATTGAGATCAGGAATCTATTTCACAAGAGAGACGTGGCCATGATGGCAGTAGCTCTCTCTCTCTCTCTCTCTCTCTCTGTCACTCTCTCTCTCTCTCTCATTTTCTGTCACTCTCCCCCTGGTTTCTGTCCCTGCTGAGTAAACATAACCCTGTTTGACTTCACCAATACACAATTCAAATAACATCCATTTTACAGGAGCCTGTCTATACATTCCTTTAGCCTTAAGCCCTGTGTTCCCTCAGCCCAATGGATGTCTGTAGGAAATCTGATTCCACAGAAAGAGGAGTCTGAATTGATTCAAGCCGCAGTGACCTTACTAAACCTGTATTTCAAGATAATGTATTATGTAGGATGTATTTTAATAAAATGTATCGTGGACACCGGAAACATATTCAATCATTGAAACTAGAGATGTCCCGATATACTTTATTGGTGTCGGATCGGCCCTTATTTGGTCATATCGGGTTATATCGGTATCGGCAAATATACCAGTCTAACCACCGATCCGACACAGGGGTAAAGAGGTTGACACTATGTCAGGTAAATAAAATGTTGGGGCATGTGGAGTTTGCTTTGGAGTTGCCCAAACTGCAAGTGCACATTTGAGTGAGGAGACTGCTATAAACACAACACGAGATATATAGCTATAAACATGCCACTCAAGTGCACAAACCAAAGCAACCCCATTTCAATTCAACAGAATGGTAAAAACTAATATATATCTATAGATGTCCCTCAATTTAATATCAAACGGAGAACTGAATTGTGTACTCTAGCTCCCTATACTCATTTCCCCTCCACCATATTTCTCTCTCTATCTCCAATTTCCCCTCTGGTGCCAAGAAAAGGGAACCATTTTAAAGAAATAACACCTTCCGCCGCCATGCTATATATGGCCTGAACAGCCATCATTTCCAATCTGCAGACAGACATTAAGAGATACTAAGAAATACAGCGACAGACACATATGGGCCTGCCGAGACAAATTTCCCTGCTTTTCAGCTTTTAAATAAGGCCTCTTGATTGAATCTGCCCTGGAAGAAATATGCCACATATAAAAAGAAGAAGAAATAAATAACTAAATAGTTGTTTGTCTGCTTGGTAATGAAAAGAGGAAAGAGGTATGCCTCGCGCCGACGGGGAGAGGACATAAAAAGAGGAAAGAGTGAACCAGAGATCTCCTCCCTCAGGGGGGTTTCTAAATGCACAGCTATACTGTAGTATACTATAGAGTAGTAAAACCATGGTGAGAACCCACACTAGGAAACCTATATACGCCTGTAACTGCCTTGGAAAACCAATCATGTCACCGTCCCAATAGAAAGGAGCAGCCCTAAAGACCGCATTGGTTCCGCAATGCAGTTAGTTTTTTGTTTTGTTTCCTCGCTTGTCGATTCTGCATCAGTTCCACCCAGTTTTAACAACTACGCCGGGAAATGGTCCTACAGAATAAGTCCTCTTGCTGAGTGAAGTATTTGTGACTGATTGGTGAGTCTAGAATACTATGTGACCGTTCAGCGACTAGCCTAAAGGTGTACAGGGTTTGATGAGGGCCCAGGTAGGGCCGGGCCTTCATTCTCGGGCCTGTTGAGAACTCGTTTTCGCCGGCTGCCGAGCGCAGCTGCACTAATAACTTTGGGGCAAGCCTGTCTAGAGTTTAAAGGAACAGGTATCAGTCAAAAGGGAGACATCGAAGATACTGTATATGGAGATCTAAGGGTTTGAGGTTTTAGGTGAGATGTAGTTGCTGGCCAAAATTGATGACATCAGGGATCTCCATATATGGGATTAATATTGATGACATCATGATATCACACTGACCATATATATGGGGTGTGAAAAACGGACTGACGGGAAATGTACGATTTCATGTTTTCAAATGCATAAAACTTGAAATGTGCATTGTGTGAGCTTGTAGATCGGCTATTTTAAAATGGCCGAAATGTATACACGTTGTAAATGTATGTTTTGTAATAATAATCTAAATCTACAAAGTACGTAACTATAGTCGAGTAAAAGTACAATATTTGCCTCTGAGATGTAGTGGACTAGAAATACTCGAGTAATGTAACAAATACCCGAGTTTGTACTTCACATCACTGGTGACCGGGGGGTGTCTGAGTGTGTGTGAGTAATGGTCTCGACCCCGTCTCAACATCTACGTACTGTCATCTGATATGCCCTTGACTGTGCAGCATCTTATCCACCATTACTTGGCTGGTGGTTACAAAAAAGGGCAGTCCCCTTTTTGGGAAGGCATGCAACCGTGTAAATGTGATGCAATGAGTGCCAAGTAAACACTCTGTGGATAAATAAAAGGTTAAAAAGAACGAGTGCGGGGTCCTTATCTGTCTGGAACGCTCATTATGTAGTTTGACAAGCACACAGATGTCACACCGTCCGTCTCTCTCTCTCTCTCTCTCTCTCTCTCTCTCTCTCTCACCCTGCCAACAGTATTTCTCCCTCTCACTTCAGGATTCATTTGCATGCATACATCTGTTTGTTTGTTTGTCTGAACGCACATTCTGTGTGAGCTATTACTACTGTACACCGCCCGATGGACTCATAAAATAAGGCAACGAGGCTGCAGGCTTGGAAGACGGAGGATGCATCTGTGTGCGCGCGTGTGTGTGTGCGACTGTGCGTGCGTGCGTCGCCTAGAGGAAACAACATGCAAATGTACTGTACATGCACGCGCACAATACTCTCTCTCTCACACACACACACACACACACACACACACACACAAATGGGGGCCCATGAATCAACGCGTTATCTTGCATCCATAAGGCCTTATCATGGCCTTCTGCTGCAGTCTCTGCCAGTGAGAAATCAGGCAGGGCTTTTCGCTGGGCTTCTGATATGCTCCCTCTAAACCACTGTCTGTGAGTGTTTGTGTCAACAGAGCCAGGGCTGTGTGAGTAATCTCACACACACACACACACACACACACACACACACACACACACACACACACACACACACACACACACACACACACACACACACACACACACACACACACACACACACACACACACACACACACACACACACACACACACACACACACACGCACGTGCGCAAGCAAGCTCATAAGCATGCACAAAACCCTGTCCGTTTGGTGTGTCCTTGACGTTTTCCCAGGCCTGCTGAGGTGAAATCGTCAGGCTTATAATCATTCTGCAAACCACCATCGTCCCGCCCTGGCCCAGCCCACTCCCATATCCTCACTGTACATCATACACATGATAACCTACAGTACATCCCAGCCCACTCCCATATCCTCACTGTTGGGCAGAAACCTGGAATCTACACATCTGATCTTTGTTTATGGCTTATTAATGAATGGTATTCAGAGTGTGAAATAATTCATTCATCTGGGAAACAAAAGCACAAAAAGACTAATCCTAAACCGAGGCTAAAATGAAAGATTAACCGATTAGTCGAATATGACGACTATAGTATAATGTAAATTCTGTAAATTCTCTGTATAATGTAGTGAATTCTGTCTTGCTATTTTAAAACTAATCCGTACAAATGTGTATGAAACATGTACATCATACACATGATAACCTACAGCACATCCCAGCCCACCTTATATGTAAAACAAGGCGTTTCAAGGAGGTTTTACTAGAAGGCTGGTGGCCTGGAAGGAAATACATTACACCGCTATTAGCATATTCTGAATACAATTCTAAACGTTACGCAACAAGAACGCAGTATGCACGCAACACATGTACTATACTGCAAAGTATACAATACTGTAGTATACTTTATAATGGTATACGGAAACAGTTTGAAAGCGAAAGTGTACAGCCTGAAGTCACTCTGCAGAGAGATATACAGAATATTATATATATTGATTTTATTTATTTATTTTTTGCATGCCTGCTTTTCCATGACATGCGGTTGAACTGTGGGGCTGCCGCTGAAGACTCAACCAGAGGCACTTCATATACCGAGATAACCTGCCTGTTATTCCCTCTCGAATCACACTATCCTTGCCTCTCTCACTCTCTCCTTTCATCCGTCCATGCATCCGTTCCATCTCTCCCTCCCGGCCTGCACACAATCAGCCTAACCCTGACATCCATCTATCCGTCTCTCCATTACCCAATAACACACCGCTCCTCCATCATCCATGTTTAATCCAGGGTTCCACCACGCGTAATACGCTAAACCCGCTAGTTAGTCGTTCTTCGATTTTTCAACTCGGTGGCAGCTTGTAGATCTGCTATTTTTCAATAGCTAAAGCATATAACATAATGCTAACACCAAAAGGGGTTCCCGCCCAGATTGGGTTAATGCGTTTAATTCGCTGTTTTAAAATAATAAAAAATAATGATTTGTCCCGGACCTGGTGACGAGGCCGTCGCGTTGTGATGACAAAAGCGGAAATCAAGTCATCCTCTTACTGTAGCTGCTATGGGGCTTCTGGGAAGTTGAGCCCAACGCATGTGAACGGGCCGTTTGTTTAGACTACAACATGCTGTGCAGGGTGGTTTCGTCATGGCCGCTGGTTCTTCTGATCATAACAACCCATCAGACTATTTTCCGGATTTTGAAAGCTGCAAATACTTCAGCGTAGGTAATAAAACAATCTCGGCAGCGTAGAATATCGGATTAAATAGCGGGTTATGCAGTAATACTGTTAACCAACCATTTTTGTCTAGTTTTCATTTGTGACAAAATCGTCAATATGTTTATTCATACTTTTAGTCTTCATAACTTCGTTTTTATATTGTTTATTATTATTTTTTGTCAGTGAAAAAACGTAGTCGAAGAACACTTTTCATCATAGTTTTAGTCAACAAAATCAACACTGACTCAGACCTGTATGTACTTACTCTCTCTTTCGAACACACACACACAACTTATCACCGCATCACATCCCACAAACCGCATTTGCCTCTCTCCTTATCCCGTCCGTATCTCTTTCCCCCACCCTTCCTTGTCTCTCCCCCTCTCCCCCTCTCCCTCTCGTTCCAGAGGCCTTCTTACAGACACATCCATCCCTATTAGGGACAGGAAATGAAGGCATTAGGAAGGGTGAGGATAGAGGGTCTGGCGGAAGAACCCTACCCCGGGGATCCAGGCCCGGCCTAATGGAATTAGCGCCCATTATCCAGAGGCTAGAGCAGAAACCCATTTGTTGGGGCGGGGGAATGGTTTCTGGCTGGACGGCAGATGAACTGATAGAGGTAAGAGGGTTGGGGGAGGGGGGTATATAACCCATTCTGACCTGAGATCAGATTCACTGCACGAGGTTTCCACTGGACACACACTGGTCTGATGAACCCATTCTGACCTGAGATCAGATTCTAAAAAAATGTCAGTCGTTCTTCGATTTTTCAAAAATAGCAGACCTACAAGCTCGTAGCGCGCCACTCGGTGGCGCGCTATGAGCTTGTAGATCTGCTATTTTTCAATAGCTAAAGCATAACATGATGCTGAACACCAAAATGGGTTCCCGGTCAGAATGGGATAATGTGAACATGGGGGAGGTTGGTATATAATGTGAACATGGATGGGGGAGTGGAGGAGTGGGTCGTTTCATTTTTGCAAGGAACATGCAGGGCTATCCACTATAACACTTCATGCATGGTGTGGAGGGGCCGAGCCCGGAAAATATCCTCTCTGAGTGGGTTGGGTGTTGGCTTCATAATAACCTCTCATGATACACTCACAACCCACACACACACCACCCCCGCCCACTTTAATAATGACACACTACCCCACACGACACTACACACACCACCCCCACCCACTTTAATAGCATTTTGTTTGATCAGATTCAGTAGAATGATGCATGTACAGTATGTGTGTGTTTTTCATCAGACAGACAGAGACATGGACACAGAGAGAGAGAGAGAGAGAGAGAGAGAGAGAGAGAGAGAGAGAGAGAGAGAGAGAGAGAGAGTGCAGTGCAGTGCAGTGGGGGGGGTTGTATATCTAAAAACAGAGAGAGACACACAATCTTGACAGGAAGTGATGTTTCAGTGCTTTGCTCTGGTTTTTGGAGACACATAACCAGTCTGTCTGACACTTCTTCTGACCGCTCCGTCAGAAGGTTATCGACTCTGTTTCCTGACGGGATCATTTCTGTTATCCGCTGCCTCTGACCGGCAGACCTCCTGCATTTATATCCATGCACGCGTGTGTGTGTGTGTGTGTGCGCACACATGTGTGAGCGTACACACACACACACACACACACACACACACACACACACACACACACACACACACACACACACACACACACACACACACACACACACACACACACACACACACACACACACACACACACACAGCTCCCTCAATAAAAGCCTGTCTCTCAACATAGAGGTGTGTGTTATGTCCCTACAGTACGTGTCACCAGATTATGATGATGATGATGATTTATAGCACAGTCAGTCTATATGTACCCAGGGTTAGTAAAGTCATGCGAGGCATTGCTGAAGTGGAGTGTTTTATTTTAAGCACCCCGTTTTAAATTCTTAGCTCCATCCGTGTACACGCATGTGTGCACGCAATGATATCGATTTTATGTTGGTTTATGTTGTACCGTGAAACAAGGCCATTAATTGTATTAAAATAAACCAGGAGAAGGCACAACCCATGTCTCCATCTCTCCATCCATCAGGCATCAGGTGTCTGTGTCACTGCCACCTGTACTCTGCATTAGTGTGCCCAACGAGTAGCCAGTCACTCACGATTGGAATGGAATGGAATGGAATGTGGCTTTTCATTCCTTCACCTACAGTACTAGGAGAATATGTGCAAAGTTTCACAGCTATTGAACGCTGCGTTCATGATTTGTGGCATTCAAGGCAAAGCGAGCTGGGCCTCTCTCACAAACCTTGAAAGGCAATCATTGTGGAACGGAATATGAACAATCTGACAGACACATCCTGATCACATAATGACCACAGAGTGGTGTGAGAGTGTGGGACAAAATCTGTGCGAGTAGTACTTTTGCCGAAAATGCTAAATGCCAGCTACACACACACACGTGCGCACGTCTAGTCTCTCTCTGGCCTTTGGCAATATGGCCTTGGGCCGTCCGACCGGCCTGGTGGAGGGAGAGGTTTAGTGGGGAGGAGGTGCAGCACTAGAGCAGAGGGGGAGGTCTGGTGGAGGGAGAGGTTTAGTGGGGGGGAGGAGGTGCATCACTAGAGCAGAGAGGGAGGTCTGGTGGAGGGAGAGGTTTAGTGGGGAGGAGGTGCATCACTAGAGCAGAGAGGGAGGTCTGGTGGAGGGAGAGGTTTAGTGGGGAGGAGGTACTGCAGCACTAGAGCAGAGGGGGAGGTCTGGTGGAGGGAGAGGTTTAGTGGGGAGGAGGTGCAGCACTAGAGCAGAGAGGGAGGTCTGGTGGAGGGAGAGGTTTAGTGGGGAGGAGGTGCATCACTAGAGCAGAGAGGGAGGTCTGGTGGAGGGAGAGGTTTAGTGGGGAGGAGGTGCTGCAGCACTAGAGCAGAGGGGGAGGTCTGGTGGAGGGAGAGGTTTAGTGGGGAGGAGGTGCATCACTAGAGCAGAGAGGGAGGTCTGGTGGAGGGAGAGGTTTAGTGGGGAGGAGGTGCAGCACTAGAGCAGAGAGGGAGGTCTGGTGGAGGGAGAGGTTTAGTGGGGGGGAGGAGGTGCATCACTAGAGCAGAGAGGGAGGTCTGGTGGAGGGAGAGGTTTAGTGGGGGGGAGGAGGTGCATCACTAGAGCAGAGAGGGAGGTCTGGTGGAGGGAGAGGTTTAGTGGGGAGGAGGTGCATCACTAGAGCAGAGAGGGAGGTCTGGTGGAGGGAGAGGTTTAGTGGGGAGGAGGTGCAGCACTAGAGCAGAGGGGGAGGTCTGGTGGAGGGGGAGGTTTAGTGGGGAGGAGGTGCATCACTAGAGCAGAGAGGGAGGTCTGGTGGAGGGAGAGGTTTAGTGGGGAGGAGGTGCATCACTAGAGCAGAGGGGGAGGTCTGGTGGAGGGGGAGGTTTAGTGGGGAGGAGGTGCATCACTAGAGCAGAGAGGGAGGTCTGGTGGAGGGAGAGGTTTAGTGGGGAGGAGGTACTGCAGCACTAGAGCAGAGGGGGAGGTCTGGTGGAGGGAGAGGTTTAGTGGGGAGGAGGTGCATCACTAGAGCAGAGAGGGAGGTCTGGTGGAGGGAGAGGTTTAGTGGGGAGGAGGTGCATCACTAGAGCAGAGAGGGAGGTCTGGTGGAGGGAGAGGTTTAGTGGGGAGGAGGTGCTGCAGCAGCACTAGAGCAGAGGGGGAGGTCTGGTGGAGGGAGAGGTTTAGTGGGGAGGAGGTGCATCACTAGAGCAGAGAGGGAGGTCTGGTGGAGGGAGAGGTTTAATAGGGAGGAGGTGCAGCAGCACTAGAGCAGAGGGGGAGGTCCACCTATGTGTAGTCAGAACACGTCTGCTAGGCTCTATTAGCTGGTTAGACTCCCAGTCCCAGCGCTGCAGCGGCCGTGTTCAGCTACACAAGTCCGCAGCAGGATTTAAAAAGGAGCATATGGTGTCCTAATGTTGTTTCCCTCGTCTCATCATATCTCTCTCTCGTTCTGTTTACATAAACACCTGGTGCTCACAGTCTCAGCCGATGTATCCGTCAGTGTTTTAGAATGGCTGCCTGCGCTCACCTCATGCTCCTATTGACTGCAGCACAGTCAGTGGCAGACAAGAAAATCCATCTCGTACTTGTTCTGCCACGGCATAACTTCCGCCACATTTTATTTTATTTTATTACACTGTTCAAGGTTATGTTTCAAAAGCAACTTGAATTACCAGCAGGAAAGGCTGACATGGGATCAGACTGAATAGGTGGAAATGGATATAACGTCTTAACCCATTGACGCCTGGTGCAACGTATACGTTGTTCTACCCTTGATGCCGGCCGTGCTCTCTGTGTCTCATCAGCTATTGCTATACATGTAGCAACATAACTATTTAAAAAAAAAAATCATCAGAATTTGAAGGTTTTCAGAAACCTTAGGTCAGGCCCTAGAAGGCGTTCCCAGATTCGGCCTCAGGCATCAATGGGTTAATGAGAGTCAAAGTCGTAACGATTTGTCACACACGTTACCGCAGTGAAATTCTCTCTCCGCATTTGACTCATCTCTTGGAGCGGTGAGCCGCAGCCAAGGCTGTGCCGCGTTCGGGAATAATTTGATTAGTTGATTCGACCCCCCAATCCAACCCATTGAGTGCCAAGCAGGGAGGCATTGGGTCCCATTGTTACAGTCTTTGGTCTGACCCGGCCCTGCACGGCAGCCAGGGATCGAACCCCGCCCTCCATGTTTCAGGGCAGACACTCTAACCACAAGGCCACTGTCTGGTGAATATACATTAACAGACTACAGGATGTGTACTAGACCGGCCTAGACTAGACCAGTGGACCGCCTGTGACCCCCAAAATAATCATATTTGATCTGATACTTGAATCCCCCCCCAAAAAATCATGTTGGAAACCCAAATCAGATTGAAACCCCCTGAACTAGACAATACACAACACTATAGAACTGAACCATAGAACACAACAGAATACAATTCTCTGAATGATATTATTATCCTAGACGTGCTTTAGATAAAGAATGCAGCAAAACTCTGCACACAATCTGAATGAAACATGTTTGATGTATCAGTCTAGACAGCAATCTTGGCAACACTCATTCAGAGGAGAGCTCTCTGTGAATGTTAATGTGCGTGTTAAGTGCGTGCGTGCGTGCGTGCATGCACGTGCAATATTCAAAATGCCACAGATGCTTGGTCAAATGGAAAGTTTAAATCAGTATAAAAAACCCATTGAACATATTTTAGACAATTCTGTGGAATAGAACTAAACCATCGAATAGAATAATTCTACTGTTCCTTTTAATCTATGAATGCAGAAAAACATGAAACATGTAAAATGAAATAGGTTTGATTCATCAGTCTCTAGGCAGCGCTTTGCCTCCAAAGTGGTAACATCATCCAAGATAAGAGCTCTCTGTGAATGTTGATGTGTATATTTGAGCAAACGCACACGCACACGCACGCACACACACACACACACACACACACACACACACACACACACCCTCCTAAAGTAGACCATCAAAGTGGAAGATTGTAAAACCCTGATCACCACCCACAGGATGCAGCCAAAAACCTAGAGCTCCCCGGCCCTAGACGCACGCACGCACGCACACACGCACGCACACATGCACGCACGCACGCACAACACAGTACGGTTGTAACTCAAGTTCCATTTCACTAACAACAGAGGTTTAAGTGGTAAAACCCTGACCGGGCTCTTCTCTCTCTCTCTCTCTCTCTCTCTCTCTCTCTGGGTGTCAACCTCTAGGTGTGAGTGCAGCTGTGAATAATTGTGTTACAGATGGTGTACAACGTCGTACATGCAACCTGTGCAAGTTCTGAAGGAGAGAGAGAGAGAGAGAGAGAGAGAGAGAGAGAGAGAGAAAGAGAGAGTTTCTCTCCATTTCTCTCCGTGTCCTACAGTTCTCTGATGAGGGCTAGGGGGCAGTGGTGAGTCTGTTGATCTCTGTCTCTCTCTCTCTGTGTCTCTCTGTCTCTCTCTCTCTGTGTCTCTCTGTCTCTCTCTCTCTGATGCACTTCAACACAGCTCTCACCTCACACCGTTAGTGTTAGGATGCTCACTTCACTTCAACGTGTCCGTATAGTTTCCTGTTACTAGACCTGTTGCTCTCTACCTACCTCAGCATTATCTCTGCCTGGACGCATGTCTCTCTGTCTCTCTGTCTCTCTGTCTCTCTCTCTCTCTGTCTCTGTCTCTCTCTCTCTCTCTCTCTAGACGTACCAATGAAGAAACCTTGAACTATGAACCTGGACGTTACCGGTTTCAGCTAATTTATACCAACACCAACAAAAAATAAAAAATAAATAAAACTCGGATGCTGTGATGCGGTTCATCTGTGATCTAGAAATCAATGATCTTGTGGATGTGTGTGCACAATCTGCGCATCTCTTATCTGGGTTGATAGGAATTTCCACTCGATATGATTTACATAATTGGGATGTTAATTCCTCTAACTTGGAGTCGATTATCTTGTCTATTGATTGGGTTTATGCCGCTCCCCTCCCCCTGGGCCCCTCCCCCTGGGCCCGGGGTCACCAACCTTTTTAAATCAGGTATATAAGGGTACAGAGAGAAGGTAATTATTTTGATCTCATTAGAAATACAATGAGCCTATAGCCAACGTAGCAGCTGACAAAGCATAATATTTCCACAATGCGTGTATAAGCGTGCATTCATGCGCACACGGCTGCACGTGCATGTGTGCGTGCGTGTGCGCGCATGTGTGTGTGTGCGCGTGCATGCGTGCACAATGTGTGTGTACAAGCATATACATGGCTGTGTATGTGGTGCTTTTACACCTTTGTACCGTGTTTGGTGTACGGCATAATTATGTGTGTGTGTGTGTGTGTGTGTGTGTGTGTGTGTGTCTGTCCACTACTCCCACATTGGGATGACCTCCCAATGCCCTCAGGTATATGATGGATGGATGGATGTGAGATGGAGGGCAGAGGGCACCTGGTTGGACGTAGCGTGTGGAAGGAACACGTTATTCCAACCAGTTCCTTTCCCCTCCATCAGGCAGTATAGAGGCAGTATAGGGACAATGATTACTACATGTTTTTGTGAGGGTACCTAGTACTACCTACCCTATAAACAAACTCCACGCAGAAAGGAGGAGAGAACACGTCCCCAGCGTGAAACCAACCCAGGAACTTCTAGCTGTGAGGCACCAGCTATAGCGACTGCGCCACCGTGCCTCCTGGGTCATGGACCCATTTTAAGAAAGCTTTTTGACATACTGTAGGGCTTTATGTTTTGGGTGTTTCAGCTTGGGAACCACTGGCGCGCGTGTGTGTGTGTGTGTGTGTGTGTGTGTGTGTGTGTGTGTGTGTGTGCGCGCGCGCGCGCGTGCGTGCATGCATGGGGGGGAGCTGGGATGGATGGATGAAAAGAGAAGTTGATATGAGAGAAAGAGAGAGAGAGAGAGAGCGAGAGAGAGAGAGCGAGGGGAAAACAGTCTCCACCTGGTCTTACCGTTCTCCGGGTGCTCCATCTCTCCGATGCTGCCGTCGGGCGTGGTCCTCTCGTAGTGGTCCTCGGGCAGGGCCAGGGGCCCCCCGATGCGGGGCCCCCCCGACGAGGACTTGGAGCTGGGCGTCTCGGACTCCTCCAGGCCGCTGTCGTAGTAGCTGTGCTGGGACGGGTCCTGGAGGTCCTGGGCCGCCTGGTGCCGTGGAGAAGGTCACACGGCGGTGGGGGGGCTGCTGTGACTGGACGGAGAGAGGAAGAGAGGGAGGGGGGGGATTAGCAAGGTTTTGATTTTTTTTAAATACCATTATTGTTACTGGAGCATGTGTGAAAAGGTTAACGGGTCGCCTAGAAATGAGCAACGACTGGGGGGCGGCTGTGGCTCAGGAGGTAGAGCAGGTCGTCCAATGATCCGTGGGGTCAACGGTTCGAATCCCGGCTCCTCCCGTCTACATATCGAAGTGTCCTTGGGCAGGACACTGAACCCCCCCCCCCCGTGGTTACCACTATTGGTGTGTGAAAGGTGGAAGTGAGAACTGCTCGCCGCTTCACCTCCCAATGTATAAATAAATGAACCATTGTAAAGCGCTTTGAGCACTTGGAAAAGCGCTATAAAAATGCAATTCCTTAGAATGCAGAAAGTAAATAAATAAGGGCCCGGGCCGCTGGCATCTCTCTCCCTATTGCCTGTCAGTCTATAACTATCCTATCAATAAAGGCTTAAAGCCCAACAAATAAATATGAAAAAAGGCGGAACCATAGTTTCCATTGCACTGCCTGTAAAGTAGAATCCGAAGTGTTCATCTCAGTTGGGGAGAGGAGGGGTACACATGAAACCAAATGGACCCATTTTGTACCCTATCGGAGTTTGTACACTCCGGATTGTACACTCCGGATTTTACTGTGTGGTCTTAAAGACAAGGGAACAGGTTAATAGTTGGTACAAGATAAGGTTGGCTGCGACTGTAGATTGAGCGACCACTTTGCTGGTAAATTAAGTGTGTGTGCGTGCGTGCGTGTGTGTGCGTGCGTGCGTGCGTGTGTACGTGCGTGCGTGTGTAGTGGGTGGTAGTGGAGGGAAGCAGCTGTCTGACTCCTGCGTGTTTGATGGCTTTGTAATTAAAATACAATTAGCCTCCCCCTCGCACTGTGGGGAAGCTGGACGCCAGTCGCACACTGCTCCCGTTTCTCCGGAGAGAGGACTGGGAACTGGAACCAGCTCCCACCCACCCACACACACACACACACACACACACACACACACACACAGTCAGTCACACACACACACACACACACACACACACGCACGGTGGGAGTATAGTACTGTACTTCATTGTTAACTACATTCTCTGTGACTACATGTGCCCAGCCAGCTCTGACTAGACAATGACTAGCACACGGACTCCCCTGTCCCAGGGGGGGCCAAACACACACAGACCTATCGGTCCAGGCGTTCGCTCACCATGATGAGAGAGAGACTACGACTGCAAATACGGGCACGGGGAAAGGCTTAAGGCCCACAGTCTGGTGCTTATACTGCATGGCCCTGCATGCATGGGCCATGGCTCCGTACGGATGGGAGTCGGACGTACTGTAACCAGATACCTTTTTCCATTATGTTTTTCCATTACTTACAGTATCCCAAACCCTAACCCTATATAACCTCAGTCTTAACCGGCCACGTAGGTCAGTAACCCTATAGCATCAGTCTTAACCGGCCACGTAGGTCAGTAACCCTATAGCATCAGTCTTAACCGGCCACGTAGGTCAGTAACCCTATAGCATCAGTCTTAACCGGCCACGTAGGTCGCTAACCCTAACCTCAGTCTTAACCGGCCACGTAGGTCAGTAACCCTAGCATCAGTCTTAACCGGCCACGTAGGTCAGTAACCCTAGCATCAGTCTTAACCGGCCACGTAGGTCACTAACCCTAACCTCAGTCTTAACCGGCCACGTAGGTCACTAACCCTAACCTCAGTCTTAACCAGCCACGTAGGTCACTAACCCTAGCATCAGTCTTAACCGGCCACGTAGGTCACTAACCCTAACCTCAGTCTTAACCGGCCACGTAGGTCACTAACCCTAGCATCAGTCTTAACCGGCCACGTAGGTCACTAACCCTAACCTCAGTCTTAACCGGCCACGTAGGTCACTAACCCTAGCATCAGTCTTAACCGGCCACGTAGGTCACTAACCCTAACCTCAGTCTTAAACAGCCACGTAGGTCGGACTAATGTGTTGTCCCCGTTCCGAATTCCTTCAAATGTCAAAAATCTATCTGCGCGCACACACACACACACACACGCACACACACACACGCACACACACACACACACACACACACACACACGCGCCAAATGCATTGAAGATAAGACATCAACAAAATGAGATATTCTGTCCAACTCCTTCTCTCTGTACCTCCACTCCGTTTTATCGACAAGGCGTTTATCAACTCTTTCATGTGAACCCAATTAAGCACTGTGCCGAGTCCTCCTTGCTTTGCCCTTTACTGTACTGTACTGTACTGTACTGTGCCTGTGTGTGTGTGTGTGTGCGTGCCTGTGTGTGTGTGTGTGTGTGTGTGTGTGTGTGTGTGTGTGTGTGTGTGTGTGTGTGTGTGTGTGTGTGTGTGTGTGCCTGTGTGTGTGTATGTGTGTGTGTGCGTGCCTGTGTGTGTGTGTGTGTGTGCGTACATGTGTGTGTGTGTGTGTGTGTGCGTGCCTGTGTGTGTGTGTGTTTGTTTGCATCGCGCCTCGGCACCACCCCTCTGCCCGTGCTCACTATAGGCTGGAAATAGAAGCGCCAGCTCAGCAGGTTGCAACTTTTGGGAAAGTGGAACAGATCAGAGGCCCCGTGGATGGGATGAATATAGACCCCCCCCCCCCCACCCCCCCCCCTGCGCGCACGCGAGCACTGCTAGTGTACTCCACAGATGCACCCCAGTTCTACACAGTGGTGGAAAGTAACGAAGTACATTTACTATTTTTATATTTTGATCCCACCATTTTGTAGCCCTCTGCCAACCTGGGAAGGGCAACGGACTGACCTCATGCTTCTATGCATGAGGAGTCCAAGCCGCTTCTTTTCACCTGACAGGGGGGAGTTTACCCCGGCCGGACGTATAGCGTGTGGGAGGAAAATGTTATTCCGACCTGTTCCTTTCCCCCTCCATCACGCTGGCCAAGGGGAGGTAGTTTAGAGACCAGGATTAATGCATGTTTTTTGTGAGGGTATTCCGACCTTAGGGGACACGGGGAGAGATCATGCAAACTCCACACAGAAAGGCCCTTCCGCCAACCCCGCCTCGGGTATGGGCACTGATGATGCGGAGGAGAGAACACGTCCCCAGCGCCCACAGTGGAACCCAGAACCTTATAGCTGTGAGGCCACAGCACTACCGACTGTGCCACCGTGCAGCCCAACCAAGTACATATACTTGCACTTAAGTACAATGTTGAGATATTTGTACCAATTTTCCAATACTTCTACTCCACTCCATCTTGGATCCAAATATTGAACTTTAACTCCACTACATTTATGTGAAACAGGACATTCTGCACAATGAGTACTTTTACTTTTGGTACATTTAATGCCAATACTTTTGCACTTTTACTCGAGTACATTTTGAGTTCCAGACTTGTCTACAGTATATTGCAGCATTGATGCTTTTATTTAGCTACTTTTTTCACCGCCGGTTCTACGATAAGCAACAGCAAGAGCATGCAGCGGCCATGTTGTTGTGCGTGTGTGTGTGTGTGTGTGTGTGTGTGTGTGTGTGTGTGTGTGTGTGTGTGTGTGTGTGTGTGTGTGCGCGTGTGTGTGTGTGTGTGTGTGCGTGTGCCCTTCGGAGTTAGAAGTTAAAAGGATCATTCTGGTCATACAGTATACTGTAGGACAAAACGCCAGGCGTCTGTGGAGGGGAAACGCGTTCCCCGCTGACTGCCCTTGCTCGTTCCACGGGGGGAAAAACAAACAAGACAAAACAAGTGCTTAATATGCTGCAAAGTCACACGGTAATAAAACAGCAGCAACGACAATGTTCCGGGAAAAAAAACACAAAAAAAAACAAAGCCAGTTCATTTTAACATTCATCGTTTTTGAGGATTCGGTATAACTTGATTCATGAAGACATTTTGAGGCGAGCTCCTCCAATGAATGGGCCTGAAGACTGAAGGCCATTATTCACCGGGGGGGAAAGAATGAACTGGAGCGGCCGGCGAGTCCATTCTCTGACCTTGGGGGCCAACTGCCAGAAATGAAAAATCGATTAAACGCACATCCCACCCCCCACCCCCCCACCCCCCCCATCCTGTGATAACCCGCATCTCCTCGGCCACCTTATCAAGAGGTGATAAGACACAGAGTTGTTTCGCTTCGAATGTATCCATAACACTGGAACTGACAGAAGGGACAGAGTAGCCAAAGCCGGATAATGGTGGAGGCCTTCGGGTTGTGGCGGTGGCGGCAGCGTGCATGTGTGTGTGCGTGTGTGTGTGTGTGTGTGTTTCTGTGTGTGCGAGTATACGTGGTCAGCTGTCCTGATAAGGGAAAGAAGGCCTCCTTCATGAGTGTGATAGCGAACTGCAGTCACACACTGTTACATTGTCCTTCCTCAAAAGATGATTAAAAACAGAAAAAAATATGCAAGCCTTGGCACGCCGCGAAGCCTCGCTGTGCTGTTTGTCAGACTCTAGGTGGAATGAGAAGATAGCTGTGTGTGTGTGTGTGTGTGTGAGTGCGCACAGACGTGCACGCACACGTGTGAGATCCTCATTAACTCCCTCTGAGAGAGATAAGAGTATGTGAGGCTGCATTGTGCATGCTTATAAAAGTCCCCCCCCTTATCAAGTATGCCTGGGCGTGTGTGTGTGCGCACACGCACTCACACACACACGAAGTATAAAGTAGCCGGTGTTCATTCCTTGCACAAGCACAGTAAAATCATCTGTGTTAATTTAATCTGGAGAGTGCAGAAATGGACCCCGATTGGACAAGTAAAGGACCACATTTACACCCAGGATTTTGCGGCGTGGGTTGACTTGAAGTGGAGCACATCCAGGGATCAGGAGACAAAAGATTCCAGACGAGTGGAGAATTGAAAAATGTCAAAGACTTGAGAAATAAATGAATGGAGACGAGAGAAGAGAGAGATGGGATGGAGGGGGTGGGATGGGGTGGGATGGGGGGGGGGGGCACGGGAAGCATACTGATGGCGTCTGCAATGGAATGAGCTTTAATTTAAGTCTGAGAGTGTATACTGTACAAAGGGAGCCGTAGCCTATGTGATATGAGGCGTACGGTACATTCTCCATCGGAAAAAACTAAAAAAAAAAGCACACAAAAAACCTTGCACACATCTGCACAAAACACAACCCTCCAGCCAAAACAGCACTCACTTTATGAGAAACATGCCTCTCTCTCTCTCTAGTTTCCCTTTCCATACTTATATTCCCCAAGTCCCTTCTTCCCTGTCCCCTCCTTCCATCACATCTCTCTGTCTCTCTCTCTCTCTCTCCTCCCCACCTCCAAGCCAAGTATTTTATCAGCCAGATCTGTGCTTCCCCATCCAGCCTTGGCTATGGGGAGGCAGTGGTGTTTGGAGCCTGGCGCCGGAGGCATGTGATTGGCTGTGGAGGGAGGCAGTGGTGTTTGGAGCATGGCGCCAGAGGCATGTGATTGGCTGGGGAGGCAGTGGTGTTTGGAGCATGGCGCCGGAGGCATGTGATTGGCTGTGGAGGGAGGCAGTGGTGTTTGGAGCATGGCGCCAGAGGCTGTGATTGCCTCAGTGGGAGAATGCACCTGCTGTACTAAGTACCTGTACCGCGGCCGGCCTCCCCTCAAATGAAACAGTGATGCAGTCAGACTGAAAGTGAACTGAACTGCTGCAGGGAGTTGAGGAACAAAGCACTGCAGTCTGGATGGAGATGATGATGATGGGAGTGTGTCCACTGTCCATGGGTGTTTCTGCATGTGTGATGCTTTAATGTATAAGATCACGGGGACTTAGACAAGGCCAAAGGGGCCCTTGTGACATTTCATTAAGATGTATATACTGGTATAGTTGACACTCAACCACATGCAAACAAATGCAGGGTAGACAGGGTAAAATGTCTACAGGTGCTTTCCTGAGCCACAAATGCCTTGCAACCCGAGTACTGTACTGTGTTTGCGTGCCAACCCGACAGCTCGATCGAGTGGGTCCGGATATTATCTCCGTATTTAATGTCCCGTCATCAGCCGTTATCACCACCATTCAATGCAGCCAGTTTGGTCACATTTCCACATTTCAACTCACATTGTTGTCAGCCATTGTCCGGTTGGTCACGTTGTCCGACTTTTACCAACCGTAGTGGCTAAATCTAACCCTAATCTCAGTCTTAACCGGCCACGTAATTCCCTTATTAACCTCATATCAGTCTTAACCAGTCATGTACTGTAAGCCAGTTTCACAATGTTTTCGCAAACCTGGAATCACCAGTATGGATCAGACAGCGGCCAACATGCTCTACTGTACGCCAGTGCAAGCGCCAGTATTTCACCATGCCACACCTGGAAGAGTGCCGCGACTATAGACTCAAGTCCCTCTTTTTGTGTCCAAGACAAACCAATAGCCATGAAGTCAAAATCTCACGGCGCACTGAATATCATCAGGGACGATATCGCCAGGGAAATCTAGGTTTTTTTTCTCATTTTTTTCAAGACTAATTTGTGGAAAAAGAACATTGAACATGTCACATAGTATAGTCCCCGATTATAATGCATCCCCGTTTTTTAAAACGTGGTCTATTCAGGCCAATCCGTGGCCCAGGGACTTTGGTACTATATCGGCCAGCTTCTATATCCTATAATTCAGCACAGCGTCTGATCAATAAATATCATTACCTTATACATTTACACCACCATCTCTCTCTCTATCTCTCTCTCTCTCTCTCTCTCTCTCTCTCAATTCCGTTGAATTTTTTCAGCCCCTATGGCGAGGCCTTCAGATGCAATTCAGCCAGTGTTCCTGTCGAGCAGATCACAGCACTGAGATGTCAGCACACATGGTTTGTGGACACCCATCTAATCTCTTCTCGGGTTCTGGGCTCACAAAAAGAATATTTGGTGGGGCGTGTGCTGCACAGCCAAAACATGGCAGGGCTCAGACTGTGTTTTAATGGGAGATTTTACAAGGCTGGTCTCGGGGGCAGAAAAACACAGCGAGGAGGAGATGGGTGCAGAATACCACCAGCGCAAATGTTTCCATCTCTCGGTTTCATTTGTTATCCCTGTAAAGGGAGCGAAGCCAAACAACTGCTGTGAGTCTCTTGGGATAAAAAATGAGGTTTTGTGATAGAGATGGGTTTTGAATAGATGCTGTCACAGAGAGAACAGGCCAACACATTTGCTATGCAAAGCAGCGAGCCATATTCATCGCAAAATGCAAATGGACGGCCGATGAGCCACGACTTCCAAATGATGTACGTGGTGGAAGGAAAATGAGGAATGGTTCGTCTCTCCGAGACAAACGTAGGTCTCAAAAGGACACCTGCCTTAACAAATACCCAGGTGTAAAATGTGCACGCTAGCCTGGTGCCCAGAAGTGCAGCGAGGTTACAGGAAATGAGATGATTGCAGCACTTAAAGGGAGCGAAAAGAGGAGAGGCAAGACGGCAAGACAAAGCCCAAAACTATATATTTTTTTTTTCTAAGAAGAGAGAAAAGACAGGAGAGTGACCCAGTGACAGGACTTATCGTTTAAGCCGCGGATGCTCTGTCTCTGTGACATGCGAGCCAGCTTCCCCCTGTGATGTCTGCTCTCTGACAGCAGGTCACACAATCTCTGCTCACCGGGGTACTCTCTCTCTCTCTCTCTGCTCACCGGGGTACTGTCTCTAGTCTCTCTCTGCCTCGCTCAACCCAACATTCTGCCGTGCCTCTCTCTTGCACAAAAATATGCTGCTATACTGCGTAGATCTCAGTACTGCAATAATAATGAAACAGAATCACAAGGACCCATCACAAGCTACATTAAACCTGCCATCTCATCATACACACATGCTCACCATTACGATCATATCACCTATTCTGTAAGGACTCGGGAGGTTAATGATATAGAGATTGTGATTGGTTGGAGCTAAATGTAATGGCACTTATATGGCAGTCCTGGCTGTATGGTTTTCTAACAATTCTGATTGGATCACTTTGATTGTTACACGATGGCTTTGTAATGGCGATTCTGATTGGATGGCTTTGTACTAGTGATACGGTTTGGACAGTTTGGAAGAAAATAATAAATCAGATTGGACAGATTCATAATGGCAATTATAATTGCACAAAGCGCTGTATCAGTGATTCTTATTGGATGGCTTCCTAAACACAACTCAGACTGTGCTGTAACAGCCATTGTGATGATTGTGCAACGATTATTATTCCACGTTCTCAGGTGACGGTGGTGTTAAATCAGGTCAGCCCCCTGAGTCCTCTCATCGGTTTCCCAGAGTTTAGTTGTCCTTTAATGCATTCCTGTGCCTGCAGGTGTGTTTGTACCGTTGCTATCACAGAAGCTCCGGCCTGTAAATCTACTCCAGTGGTAAGCTGGCAGAACGCAGCTATAACTCTGGAGCACACTCACCTCAAGAATTTCACAGTAGGAATAACGCACACGCACGCACGCACGGCGACGATAGTAACAGCAGCATGCCGAAGACAGTGGAGAATCCATCATAAATTCTGTGCCAGTCACATCTACACAACAACAACCCATTGTGATGTCAACATAAATAAACTGTAGAGAATGTGAAAGCGCTGGAAGGAACTCCATTTTGTATGGCTTATAGGAATACCTTCGCAGGCAACCACACAAACAAGAACACGTTCACAGGCACGTCGTAAATACACAGCCATGAACACCTTCACACGCTGGCACGCAAACACACAAGCTCAGAGCATAGCGGATAGGTTCAGGAACAGAGCTCATAAGACAAAAAACTATACACACGCCCACATATACTGCATGCACACAAACCAGGGCATGCACACACGCACACAGAGGTACAGAGTCAAGTTTATTTCTCTATAAAGACAGACTCTTGTGCATTCCTGCCACAGAGTTCATTGAGTCAGCCTACTGTCATTGCAGACAGTCACTTTAGAATCAGGTTTGACAGGTCTGTGTGTGTGTGTGTGTGTGTGTGTGTGCGTCCGTGCGTCCAATGCCAGCTAGTGAGTGAGTTCATTGGTTTGCTGCGTCAGTGTCTCTGTCACTGTCAAAGCACACATATGTGCGTGCGTGAGTGAGTGCGTGCTTGCGTGCGTGCATCTGTGTGCTTTGACATGCACGCACGCACGCACGCACGCATTCGGAATGAGTAGGAAGATGCCACCCCTCCCCTCCTTACTCGGGTTGTTAGATTCCCCCCGTCTCAGAGAAATGAACTTGAATACATCACAGCACTTCAGCATATATTTTCAATTTGCCGCCTCACTGCCCCAAACATATCACCTATCAGAGCGCTCAAATAAAACTGACACACCACTTGGATAGTCGTGCTCCTGAATGCTGATAGGAGAAACACTGGGCACTTATTAAGCAACTGTGTTATGCTTTTTCTTGTTTTGTTTTCTACTCTAGGGAATGGCGCGCGTGCGCGTGTGTGTGTGTGTGTTAGTACCGCCGCTGGGCATACGCACAGTACGCACTGTGCATAGGGAAACAAGCCGAGGGGGGGGCAACAAAATGTGCCAAGCCGATCCTCATAATAATACGTTTCTCTGCTGCTTAACCCATTGATGCCTGAGGCCGAATCTGGGAACGCCTTCTAGGGCCTGACCTAAGGTTTCTGAAAACCTTCAAATTCTGATGATTTAAAAAAAAATAGTTATGTTGCTACATGTATAGCAATAGCTGATGAGACACAGAGAGCGCGCCGGCATCAAGGGTAGAACAACGTATACGTTGCACCAGGCGTCAATGGGTTAATAACGAGTGCCCGTGTGTGCATGTGAGTTGCATGTGTGCCCATGTGCATCTGCTCAGAGATCCCCCCCCTGGTGTTATTTAGCACCAACATTAGGACAAATCAAACGGCGAAAGTGGCCGATATGGAAACGCACCACTCTTGTCGGGGGGGGGGGGGGGTCACACTTTGTGTCAGAAAGGTTACAACAGTGATAACTGGCTTGTGGCGGCCAAGTGTTCACAGCGACGTCGCTTTTTGATCCTTCGATGTCGGCTCTTCCTATCATTGTGAAGCAGAATTCACCAAGCGTTGGATTGTTCACCCACTAATATGGAACGTGAGCTGGGTTTAGACCGTCGAGAGACGGGTTTGACTGGAATAAATGGGAGAAAGTAGTGTAAATAAGGCAAAGTGCAAAACCAATTGGCAGTCATTCACTCATTGTCTCTGTACCTCACACTTTTATCTGTTCTTCTGTCTCTCAGTCTCAGACAACGATACTCGTCTTTCTTTCTCCCGTCTCCTTGTACTGTATGTCATTCCACATGTCTTAGTTGTAACGGATGTAGTGGTGTCGGCATCTCTCTCTCTCTCACCCTCCACACATGTTCCGTCAGAGCTGTCTTGTCTCTGTTAGTGATGCTAAGCGAAGTGTTTTTTATTTCACAGGAAATGCCCAGGAGAGAGCGTTTAAAAAGGAGAGAGGGTGACAGCATTCGTTATCGTCACTTTCTCATTCACGCCTGGAGCTCGCTAGGCTGCCGATAGGAGAAAGTGGCACGCATGCACGTATTTGTGTGCTCATGTGTGTTGGTACGTGCGCTTGTGTCCGCGCATGTACATATCCCTAACCCATACCCCCAGAGGATTGATATATGTACAGTTACAAGAGTGTCTGTTTGTGTCCATGCATGCAACCCCATGCATATGTGTGTGTGCTTGCGTGCGTGCGTGCAAATGCATTTGTTTGTGAAGTAAGCACAGTTGAACAAATGCAAACTTTTTCCCACACAGAATTCTGTCTGCCTAGTGCCTATGCCCATGTGGTTTAATATCAAAGGGTTAGCGTTACAAAGAGAATATAACCTACATAAAATTTCCTATTGTTTGTTTGCAGGTGTCAGACTGAAGAAAAAGAAAGCCCACATCTACAGTAAAGAGTGTTAATGTCTGTGTTTTTTATATATTGTTTTGTACACAGGTTTTTAAGGCACCAAGGCGTCATGAAATCTCCAGACATAAACCGTTTAACTTTGACAACTATTTGGTTTACTTCTTTCTCAGTGTTTGTGAAGTTGTTTTCATAGAGTAATGAATAAATTAGTACCATTATAAGTTATGCTATATGTTCAATGGGGGTCATCTGGAGTCCCGTTTCAAGACCAAAATTATGAGGCCCCCATATTCTCCTATGATATAACTATTCTGTTGATACAGGCGCATATTAGTTTTGACTGTTCAATATTTCACGCAACACCACTTCTCATCCTGCCGTCACTTCACAATAAAGTGTCTCCCCTTTACCTCCCAATGCCGCATATTTTACCCAGGTTTTTAACAGGATATACTGTAGGTGTAACTTAACATCGTGGGAGAGAGCAAGGCAGCGAGTGAGAGAGAGAGAGAGAGAGAGAGAGAGAGAGGGGCAAGGGTGGCGGGGGGGTTGACTGACGCCTGACGGTCAGTCGGAGGTGTGTGTGTGTGTGTGTGTGTGCATGCGCACGTGCATGCGTGTGTGAGAGTGTGTGGGGGGAGAGAGAGTGTGTGTGGGGGGGGGGGGGGGGAGAGTGTGTGTGTGTGTGGGGGGGGGGGGGTGGGGGTCACTGCACTAGTAATAATAGATGGAGCAGGGTAGACTGACCCCTGACCCCTCACGTGTCTCTCCTCTCTCCGTTATTGCTTTTCTCTCTCAACATTGTCTCTCTGAACCTCTGAATTAAGCGTAAACAACAACAACAACAACAACATGTTAATTTAGAAGCTTAAAATTCATCAATGCCATGAAATGAACAACTCAGAAGCTGCAGCACAATCTCTCTACCTACTGTATGCACAGTATATATTTTGAAAGGAGAAAAAAATATCAAATAAAAGTCTTTACGCCTATATGTGATGCATTAATCCCAACACCCTCTCTTCCCTCGGCTACATCTTTCAGTTCCTTCCTTATTGTCCCTTCTCTCTCCTTGTTCCATCCATGTCACTCTCTCTCTTTCCTTCGTCCCTCTTTCCATCTCCATTCAGGGTGATAACTGCTGAGCAAGCAGGCAGAGCCACTATAGACTTCCCGGTCTTCAAACCCATGGTGTCGTTCCTATAGCTACAGATTTCTGTGGGATAATTGGATCCAGGATGAAGCCACGGGAAAATGGGATATATCGGCGGCACAGAGGAGGGGGGGGGGGGGGGGAGCGGGGGGTGACAAGAGATACAGAAAACAAGAGGAGCTCAAAAGAAAAATGGGAGGGAGAGATGTGAGACTGTGATTTATATATTTCGCACCGGCTGGCTTAGCCGTTATATTCCTGCAAAATGTCTGTCTGGTCTGTCTGTCTCTTTCTACTCTTTTGTTTGCTCCCAACTTGCTTCATTCAATTCTCCACAGTATTCCTTCGCCATTTCTCTCTCTCTCTCTCTCTCTGTATCCATCTCTGTCGCCACATATTTCAAATGAACCAAATTATAGTGAATGTGAGAAGATGAGAGCTGTGAGAGGAGACAAGGTGTTCCTCTACTTCCAGCGGAGCTATTAACCCCCCCATCTAATCATCGTCATCATCATCCCCGTTCTCATCATCTAAAACACAGTGGCATCTCACCTCCCGGAGATAGACGGAATCCACTGCGCCGCGCATCACACCTAGCTTTATGAACCTTTTGCTGCTTAATAGCTCCTTTGACAAACGGTGCTAAATAGAACCATTAGAGGTGGCTAAAGCCCCGTTCAGATCTATGAGATGTGCAGGCGGTGCCCGTCGGCATATTTGATTTTGGCGGTGTGATGTGATGTGTGAACGTGAGGCGAATTTTGAGCGCGCGGCAATCTTGCTTCAGCATTCATGCCTACTTGGGACCTATACAAGTCTGACCACCGTAATGATATACAGTGTGTGTGTGTGTATATATATATATATATATATATATGGATAGATATAGCCTTATATAGATATAGTATGTATATTCATGTGATTGTGACAGTATTAGACACTTTTTTGGCAGTTTGAAATTGTGACCACTTGCTGAGGACAGGCTAGTAAATACATGCAGCAGTGCTCCGTTTACTGTAGTCATGGAACAAATCGACACGTTAGTTCAAGTCAGCTTATGTGCAAGTATGTCGTTATGGTAGCTGTGTGTGTGTTTCAATGATTAAGAAACTCTGTAGGTCTACTGTGTATATTTGTATCTTGTATGTGGTGGTGATGGTGGCTGCATGTGTGCAGTTGTGCATGCGTGTGTGTACGGTATGTGTGTGTGTGTGTGCATGCTTGTGTGTATGCGTGTGTGTGTGTGTGTGTGTGTGTGTGTGTGTGTGTGTGTGTGTGTGTGTGTGTGTGTGTGTGTCTGTGTGTGTGTGTGTGTGTGTGTGTGTGTGTGTGCATCAGAGGTAATCTGCCGGTCCCAATGAAATTGTGAACAATAGCCAAGTAAGATAATGCATCAATTGGCCAATCACACGGTTCACTGCAGCTCAACAGTCAGTGTGAACTGAGGGGTGCTCAGGACTCAGGAGGTGTGGATGCTATACATTGATCATTCTCATCACCAAATGCCTAGTAGGCCTATTGCATGCTACGATCATATCTCACATGAATATAGCAGGTACTGTACTCGACTATTCCGTCAAGAATGAGAATACCGTGTCAACTGAAAATGGGGCATGTGAGAACTCTCCTACTGCCTATGCCAGCAACTTAAATGTAATGGTATCCATATCTGAACTTATAAGCTCAGGAACCGGCAGTACATCATCTCTAAAGAACAATACAGGGCTTAACAGGTTGTTTGTTATCTTAACCACTCCAAAGAACCACTGAAAAACCAATGAACAACCATGTTTTGGTGATGCCTATTTAATATCATAACCTATTTAAATCAGGTAAGCATCCGTGTCATTTTAGATTCTAGCTATAATATGCATGTATAGCAGCAACACACGCTTTTTTTAGAAAACTGTTAGAACATAGAAGGCACTTGAAGAAAAGGTCTTAATGGGATAATCGTGTAGTATAAATGTCTAGAAGCACAATTCTGAATAATAGAAAAAACCCCAATATCAAATCAATATGATTATTCAATGTACATTGAAATGATGAGTCATACATTACGATGTGCGGTTTGAATGGTGTTCCGCATGCGCGTGTGGTAGAGACTATTCACTTTGGTTCAGCTCTTCCATCAATATACATAAGAGCTCTATTCTTATTACTCTTATCTACGTTTCAGAGAGGGTCATTACCTCAACTTCATCATTCAATATTGCTAACGAGGCTCTGCTTGGCAGAGGTGTCAGTGAAGGCGTTACATCATCTACACTGCATTTGTTACAGGTTTGCAATCAATCATTTTGGTCAGGTCGGATCGAGTCAACCTAGTCCTACTGTACACTCAATTCCTGAATAGTCCATATTTATATATTGATGTGGTGCGTACAGTTAATGCTCAAAGTACACATTTGTTTTTTAGACAGAATCTAATATGTTTTTTAGTCAAATATACCTATAGCCAAATGGCAAATGTTCTTCCTCCACCTTCTTCTCTGCACTATGCTAACAAACACACATTTAAATTTCTAAACAATAAAGTCCACATTTATAAAAAAGAATAATTTTTTAGTTACTTCTGATGTTCTATATAGTAGGCTACTCAAAATAACATGTGTCTCAGTGGCATGGATCCAAACAAGATCAGAATGTACAGAATGTCAACAACACGCATGATTCAACATCGGTCATATACACACTTCCTTCCGTCTGCCAGGAAGCAACTTCTCCTCCAAATAGATCAAATGCCTATAATGGAGGAGCTCGAGGAGTATTGTTTTGCTGTTTTGCCTTACACTTGGACAACCCCGTAATCCTCAAGCCCCTGACATGGCCCAAGCTGCCACATATAAGAGCAAGGAGCTTACAGAGCGCCTCATCCCCTGGTTCATGGACGTTTTCTCTAAGGAGAATAACATTGGCTTATCTTAGAAATCATCTCATATAAGAATTGTGGTCCAAAAGTATAAACAAACTATGTCTGCGATATTGTCGGAGAAGAGTCAGTCATATTTGACAGTACAGCGTAAATGTAATTAATTCAGCAGCAGTGACGTTAGCGTTTTCTCTCAGTCAGCTGATTCTTCATATCTATATAGAGTGAAACTGGAACCTGGATGATTTGTTTATTTTTCAAATACAGTTCTCATATGAGGCGAACTGCAATTCCCCTATGGGGATTACAATGCAAATAAAAAGTACATGAACCTGTGTACTTGGCACCGTCTACCGATATTGACGTCAGACTTCAGGTGCTCTATAGCCTAGCGGTGAACCTCACAAGATGGCACCACAGGTCCATTAAACTCAACGGATGGGGGCTGCCATGAGGTGCAGCACTTCATACTTTACATATTTCTCGTAGTAGTACGCAGCAACAGAGCAGACATTTTGATGGATAAACACAGCTGAAGGCAAAAACATTAATTGCACGGCCACAATTAATATTATTATACCATCCGCTGTGTTTATCCATCAAAATGACAGTTGTAAGAAGGGACCTAGCATGTAGTGTACTACACATTATGAGTCACCAGGCCATTAAGTTCAGCTGTGCCACAAAGCCACTCACAAACTGTCACTTATACCTCAGGCAAATGTTGTGCGTTTTGCAGACAATGAGGCATAGAGACAGTAAAGAAAGGCTGTGCAGTGGTCTTACTTACTTTTCTACTCACTGGCACCGATGCCACTGCTGCCTTCATCACAGTGCCGTAGCAGGGTGAACACAGCTGCAGCTAATAACATTAACGGTGGGTACGTCTGATTGGGGTCAGCCCTATGTTCCCCTCAGCCTTATATGTTCCTTCAGTTAGCAAACATAGCGAATACGTTTGACTATTGTTAGTGCTTGAACTCTGACACCGCTACATAAAACAGATTCATTAATTTAATTAGCTACAAATTGTCTTTACCCTACCCTATGTGAAAAGGGTCAATCATTGTGAAAGTGCAATCAGAAACGACTGTGTTGCATTGTGGGATACTATACAGAACACCATGAATTATAGCTGCATTCTGTAAAGTTGGCCAATGTAGTGGCCTGCGTCAACCTGGTATGTTTGGAATACTGTGCGCGCGCGCGTGTGTGTATGTGCATGCGTGTGTGTGTGTGTGTGTGCATGTGTGTGTGTGTGTGTGTGTGTGTGTGTGTATGTGTGTGTAAGGGGAAGGAAATTGACTCACTTCGGTCAACCTGTAGGGCCAGTAGTATTTTAAGATGTTTGAGAAGGAAGCTTACACAAACACAAAGACAGAGCTATGGAAAGACGTGTCTCACACACACCCACACACACACCCCCCCCCCCCCCCCCCCACACACACACACACACACACACACTTGAGGGAAACTTTTCAATGTATTCCTTCAAATGTATTTATGTAAAAAACAAACGGGGGGGGGGGGATTGGGATAACCACCCCAGCCTCCCTCATGGCGCCCTATAGGCGACTGCCCCCACTCTGCCTAACGGTATAGGCTCTGGCAGAACAGAATGTGTTTGAAGGTCACTGTGGTCCTTGAGGAAACATCTAACGCGTATAGCTGCCACACATCCTGACACTGAATGGTGACAGTCACATCAAGAGGAGCTGGGCTGCAGCCTGCAGGGCAGAGCCTGGGCTTAACCAGCACCGAAGTGTTGCTGTGTCAGCCAGCCAGCCAGCCAGCCAGCTAACCAGAGACCCCCCCCCCATACCCTCCGCGTACATGACTAACTGTGCATTTCAGGTTCCTCCAGGGCCTCCAATGTCGCCTGGTGCCACTCAGGAGCGCTGTGACCTCAACAGGGCATCCAGGATCTCCCGACCTTCGCAGACCAAAAACGAGCCGCTAGTTTGTCATGCGTTCGGAGAGGGCATAAAAGGATGGTGGATGGGGGGGGGTTTGGTTCAAGGTGAGGTGGTGCCAGGAGCCCTTTGGGGAAATGACCCGGTATTCATGTTAGTGACCGAAGGGGAGGGCGAGAGAGGGAATGGCCCAGGTGGGACATATACGGGGCCGTTAATGTCCTTGAACAGAGTTGGATACAGTATGTTACCCACTGGGACGGGCTATGAGGGATGTGAGTACAGTGAGCTCTATACTATTTACAGTATGTGCAACTCAGTCCAACTACAGGTACATTTGTTGTCAATTTGAGAAACACACATATTATAGAATGTGTTGTATAAAAGTGTAATATTATGTGATAGGTAATATTATTATTATTAAATGATGTATTTACTGTACATAGCAGCGTTATTCAAAGTGCTTCACAATGTGCCTTACTGTTACCTTCACCAATCCCCCCACACATTGAGGGGAGGACATGATGCAAGGTACCACCACGCATGCTCCTCCATTAGCAGTTCTCCATCAAGGACACTTCGACAGTAACGCAAGGGAAGCCGGCGATGGAACCGGGAACCTCCCAATTCCCAGGCGGCTGCTCTACCTCCTGCAGCCACTGCTGCTCCACATTAGCATATTATTTATCTAATATTATTACTATAGGGGCACCAGGCCTTCTCGGGAACCAAGATGGAAATGCATGCCCTATACCTGGCTATGCATTAACCGCTGCACCCAGGGTATGCGCCTCTTTTAGGCACATAATACAGAGTTCTGTGTCAATATGGAGTCCAGGCCAGTCTGCAAGTAGTAGTAGTAATAGTAATATAGTAGTAATAGTAATAGTAGTATTAAAAGTAGTACTAGTAGTAGTAGTAGTAGTAATTGCGACTGTAAGTACTGTACTAGTTGAGGCGGTAGTACAGTATTCACAGTATTAGTATTGTACATATTATGCTTGATAATTATCATCTTGTCTCTATGGGATCAATGCTCTGAATGAGAAAGTAGATTCAGCATAATATTATGTGCTGTGCTGTGTGCGTGTGCACGCGTGTGTGCGCGCGTGTGCGTGTGTGTGTTCTCTCCTCTCTAATAATAGCGTGGGATGGGAATGTGACATTCACAGTGAGGTGGGGTCTCTCCTCCTCCATGCACTCGTTCCATCCCTCCACGGCCCCATCCCTCCCTCTATCTTTCCTTCTCTCTCTCTCTCCCTCCCCCTCTCCCTCTCTCCCTCTCTCTCTCTCCTTTTTCTATACATGGAGGTCGTTAATCATAGGGATTCTCAGGGTATCTGTCGAGCGCATGCGGCTGATGTGTGGGATATTCTATACTCACTATGTGTTTGTGCGTGCGTGCATGTACACATGCTCTCACAGTGTGTGTGTGTGTGTGTGTGTGTGTGTGTGTGTGTGTGCGTGCGTGTTAGGGGGCATACTGGGCCAGGTTGTGATGTTTAAACTTTCCCCGTCCAGAACCTCGGACCATGTCACGCCCCACACCCCTGTTTCCCTCTCTCTCTCTCTCCTCCAGCCCGCACACACACACAGCTATAGGTAAAAATAGCTTCTGTGTGGGAAGCGGGGAAAAAAAGTCAGGTCAAGTTCATTGTCTAGAGACAATGGTTGGAGGGATATGCTAACGGACTCTTTGCACCGACGGCACGCGGCGTGCACAGAACACAGAATGAACCGTCCGGTTCCATGCGTGAGCACAAGGACGTTCTGCCTTCTATACACACAGTCTTCATCACTGAGAACGTTACTGGATGAAGGCTATGTACTGTATGTACTGTAAATGCACAGCGATGCACCATTTACCCTTTACTGTGCGTGTCTACTGTACGACGTTACAGACAGTACAGATAAATAGACAGATATGTGATAGCTGAAGTGAACCCGCTGACAGCACATTTTTCACACTTTTAAAGCGTCGATGTGGTAACCTAAGTATTCCTATACAGTTCAGGGAGGATTACATCTCACAGCATCAGTATATTATCTACTGTATATGTTCAGCGTATATTTCTGTATTCAGCATATTGTCACCGTGAGCGTGAGCGAGGAAAACCTTGTAGGTGCAAACCCTTTACTTTTCAGGAAATGTAAGAAAAGAGAGAGAGAGAGAGAGAGAGAGAGAGAGAGGATGAAATGTAGTTATTAGTTAGCCACAAGCTCTTGTTTATTTTCACTGGTTAAATAATTATTTAACCCACAGACCCACAGACAGACCCGGCGTCCCCATTTTGGCATAAGCAAATATTTTCCAAAATGTAAAAAGACACTTAACACACAAAGTAACACATCTTCATAACGAGTTGTGTAGATCGTCTATTCTTGGCACTATAAAATAGTGCATTCATACATGAAAAAGAATAAAACGAAAATGGGGAGATACAGGAGGTTTCTACTCTACGATAGCAATGATAGTTCTGTTAGTCCAGGGTATGTGTTAAGCAGTGGTGTAAAGTAACTATAGTACATTTACTTAAGTACAATTTTGAAGTATTTGTACTTTTCCCATTTCAAATACTTTTACTTCTACTCCACTACGTCTCGGATCCAAATATTGTACTTTTATTTGAAAACGAGTTACTTTGTAGATTTGTATTATTACTACAAAACATAAATTAACCACTTCAGCCCTGTATTAGCCATTTGAAAAGAGATTTACGAACAGTCACAATGTGTCACGATGCGACGAATTGTGAGCTTGTGGATCTGCTATTTCAAAAGCCTTGTATACATTTCAAAACGTGTGAAATGGGACCTTCTGCATTATAAGTACTTTTTACAGTACTTTTGGTAATTTTTATACCAATTTTGAATTCCGGACTTCTACTTGTAAAAGCGTATATATATATATCTACATTGCAGTATTGATACTTTTACTTAAGCAAAGAACGTGAGTGCTTTTTCCACCACTGGTGTTCAGTATATTTCTGTAGGCCTGCATTATGTGTGGAGTTTCTCTCTGCACCCCCCATCACACCACACCTCCAGGCGTGTACACCAAGATGATCCCCTCATGTGTGGAGAATATGGAGAGGGGGAGCTTTAGCTGAGGTTATCCCTTCTCTCACACACACACACACACACACACACACACACACACACACACACCCGTGCGCACACGCACACACAACTGCACACAGCCACCATCACCACCCACATACAAATATACACAGTAGACCTACAGAGTTTCTTAATCATTAAAACACACACACACACAGCTACCATAACGACATACTTGCACACAGCTGACTTGAACTAACGCGTCGATTTGTTCCATGACTACCAGTAAACGGAGCCCTGCTGCGTTCCCACATCAGACGGTCAAAAGGCATCAGCAGAGGAAGAACAACAACAGTCAGACTACATTATTTATCAAGAAAATATAAGTTTGAAAACTATTATATTGATGAGGTCAGATCAGTTAGGGTAAGTGCTTGCCTCTGTTCCTCTCTGCCTCTGTGCCCTCATTGCGCTGGAGGCTGTGCAGGTGAGCTGAAGCATGACTCATGGGGTTTGGGCAGCCAGGCCACACAAGCCAAGCCTGGGGAGATGGTTTGCACTTGAACCTGCCTGGAAAAGCCTAGCCTGGATCCAGCCCATAGACCCTGCCCACTCTCTGAGTGGACTGCTTCTGTCTGATAATCATTCTAGGAAACGACCCCCCCGGGCACAGCCGATTAGCCCACGGCTAGCACCCAGCAGGCTACCGTGGACAGTATTGGCTGGTTAGTTAGCACCTACAAAACTCCAGCTAGCGCATTCCAAGTTCTCATTCAGTAGCTTCAGCCATCAGCTTTTAGCAGCAAGTGGTGTTTTTTTGGTTTGTTTTTTAAGTGAGCTGGCTAGTTTGGTCCAGGTGGCACCAGGAGCGGGGAGTGTTGGGAACATGTGAGTGGCGCAGCAGGGTGTGTTTGCCAGTAGCCCCGGGCATTAGCAAAACAGAAGGCTCTCACCGGACAGGTGGAAGGTGGCCACGTGTCCATTAGCGGCCAGCCTCTTCAACATATCCTGGTGGAGTGCTAGCTTGCCAGGATTTCAGGAACTAGCTGGCCAGGAGAGACAAAAAGCCCATACAGTCCAGCTGAGCAGGAGGCTGGCTAAACTATAGCGCCAACTCAGATTAGCCACACAAGGGACAGGAAAAAAGAAGAGAAAAAACAAACACAGCAAGTACAAGGAAGGATGCTTTGTTAAAAACTGAACAGCTATATCCCCTAATATGGCTCTATTTGTGCAGTGATGGGAGGCAAATGTCTTCTTGGCCCTGCCTGGACTGACAGGAGGAGAAGTGAGTGAGAGGGAGGGAGGGAGGGGGTCCTGCTTTTTATTCTGCACCACACACCCTGACTCAGATGTGTTCTGACTGCCTGCTACTGTCAGCTAACTGACTACATTAGCTGCCACGCCTTGGCAACTGCCACTAGTGACTCTCTCCTCCCCACTCCCACAATGCGCATGCACTCAGCGGGGTGGTATCGTTCAAAGCCTCGCACACTTTTGATAATTGCACATCCTAAACTCCCCGGTGTTATTTGCATATTCAAATGTATGCTAAGCAGTGTCCTCTCTGTCTCAGCCACGGTGGGCGGTCAGTCATCAGCGCGTCAATAGCGAGGGTCCATCAAAAAAGAGATGTTTATGCACGGGTGTCAATACTGCCAGAGCCACCATGGTGACATAGACATCAGGAGGGACTCTTGAGTCGAATGGTGGGCCTGGTTAATTTCCCAGGCCTACAGGATCGCTACGTGACCGATGAAAAAAAACATATGGCTTGAAAGAATAATCCAATTCTGATTTTGCAGGTCTCTCAGGCTCACGATGGGGGGGTGGAAAAACTGAGAGCAAAGCTGGCAGCATACCGTACTTCAAAAGAAGTCCAGTTTGTTTTTTGGCCTTGCCAAAACCAAATAAGTTATTTGAGGGAAAAAAAGTTTTATACTCAATGCGGCTCCACTTTGTGCTGAACTGTGCTATAATGGTGATGACACCTAGGCTGGAATCTGGATCTCCACTATTTGTTTTACATCACCCTCTGAAGTCCGATGTAGTCTTTTCTGGTGACACACTAGCGTGCGCTATACAGTGTATATGCTATCAGTCTCAACATTCTAATCGAATGCTGTCTCATTGCGTTTGCACTTTGCAGTATAGCTCAGACAGGGATTATAGAGGTTTGCACCTCCTAACCTCCTGAGACAACCTCTCAGCCAAACTGTCATCGCTAGCAGAAAATAAAACACTATCAGTCACAAGCAATCACGCACAACGTTGGTGTCATCTGCGGCCACGTTTGGCTGGTTGGAAAATCTTGCCAAAAAGTGCCCAAACTAATCAGCCAGGCAATACAGTATGTTTTGTTCATTTGTTCCCGATGTCATTTTGTTCTAATTACCTTGCCGAACCTTCATTTCCGTAAGGAGTGAGCTATAGAGCCTTAAGAGATGACAGCAAGTACAGAGGAGGAAGGACTCCACTGACTTCCTTCATTATCACTCCTCCTCCTTGGACTCTCTCCTCCGGCCTTCCTCTCTCACCTATTCACTCTACAGCCTCAACACATTGTGCGTGCATTTGTGTTACATTCGCATATTATAATGTAGTTTCGCGTGGCCAGACTGTTGCCTCCCAAGCGGATGTGAAGCCTCCTCCACACTTCAGTTTGTCTTTACAGTCACGCACATTCCTCCATTTCTCCTCCTAAATAATTGAAGCATTATGTAGCTTTGCTGCTTAGCAGAAATGGAAATTAAAAATTAAAATGTAAAGTATAAAATATTTTTAAATATATTTTCATGAACACCCTTTACGTCTGTGTGTTGGTTTAAAAAATATTGAACCAATGGAAAAGTCTCAAAAAGCACATTATCTTTTCATTTTCTGAAAAAAACGAACATTTTGGAGTTAGGTGGTTAGGTCTCCCCGACACCAGAGATATAGCATTCGGAAATAGTGGAATAGCTGTCGAAAGTCTACAACTGCACTCTTCCAATAAACTCTTTACTCTCTTAATATAATTCCCAGCATCTAACACACCAATATGGTGGAAAGCGGAAGCCGGACGATATTTTGAAGGGTATACTATACACGGAAGAAATGTCATAAGAGTTTTCCTTATCCCATATCACCCTGCCCTACCCTCTGTATTAATTGTCTCATGTCACTGCACGCTTGTTCTATTCTATAAGTCAGAGAACAACAAACTGAACAAAGTATAATTCAGCCTTAAACTGCTCCTGTGTAGATCCACTTACAGGATGAATGCTCTCGCAGAGAGGACAGGGTGTCTGAGCCTTTTGAACAGATGGTATATTTTCCCCTCAGATGGTCATTTTCCTCCCATTTGCAGAGGAACACACTGCTGAGGTGCGCGGCCATGCAGACACTATGCGAGCCATTATTGCAGGCTAAGCCAATAAGACAAGTCACGAACAGGAGAAGAGTGGTGCTGGGATGAGGTGCAGCGAGGACACAGAGTGCTATCTATGCTCATCAAGTACAGTAAAGACGTTTTTAGCTTGTTTAATTTGACTCTTGAACATGAGAGTGAGAGAGTGAGAGAGGGAGAGAGGGAGAGAGGGAGAGAGGGAGAAAGACAGAAAGAGAGGGAGAGACAGAACGAGAGGGAGAGGGAGAACGAGAGGGAGAGAGAGAACGAGAGAGAGAAATGATAGCAAAATAATGACTTCTGTCATCACGAGAAAACTCTTTGTACGACAACACAACCGTGTGTGTGTGTGTGTGTGTGTGTGTGTGTGTGTGTGTGTCTGTGTGTGTGTGTGTCTGTGTGTGTCTGTGTTAACAACAACACTGGCAACGGTCAATACTAAGTGAGCATCAACACTGCCAACAGGCCATAGTAGTACACCACAAACAGATTAGAGCCAAGCCCACACATTCCTTGCACCTGCTTGGAGCAAACATTAGCTCTTGTGTTATGAGAACACAACACGACCGCTTATGAACACGGCTAAGCATGAACTGCACAATTTAAACAAACAAGCATACGCAAATTCACAAACACACCGATTACAAAAAGCATGCACACACAGACACACATATGGGCTACATTACAGACATTTTTACACTGTTGATTTGACTGTTTAACATCTCCAATTGGACTCTACAGTAGATCCCGACGGAATTCCATAAAATTCCCGCAATGCCTGTACTTTTGTTCCCTCGGGATGTGTGAAGTACCTCTAAATGTTCGTTGCTCCCGGAACCCTGCGGGGCGCACACACATGCCCCACACACACACACACACACACACACACACACACACACACACACACACACACACACACAGTAACTGTTGCAAACAGTGCTTCAAAAACAGTGCACTCAACTCCCCAGGGGCGCACACTGCCGCACAGGGAGAAATGTTCACTGTGACAGTGAATGGGGGGAGCTGTGTGTGTGTGGGGGGACACACAGAAGAGCAAGGAGGGGTGGGGTAGGTGGGGACAGGAGTGTCAGAAGGAAGGAGGGACGTTCAGAGGAGAGAAAAGAGGGATAGGGTCATTCAGGGGAGAGGAGGGAGGGATGGATGGATGCAGGGGACATCAATATGTGACCACGGACAACATGGTCCGGTAAAGACACATTTTTGATTATCTTTTTTAATGTTCTTATGTTGATCATAAGACCCAATTACTGTATGCCAAATGTTGTTTTTTTTTCAGACCATGACACTGATTTATTACGACACATATTAGGAGCCCAACTTCTCAGGTGTTTTATTTGCAAGGACCCCCGTGCATTTGACCCCCTCTACAGACAGGCTTGAGGAAAATTATCTTCACAATGTATATGGTATTTCTGAAATTCTACTCTGGGTAATTCAAGTGAACACACACTAGTATACACACCTGACCTTTGGCACAGTGAATAAGCAGTTTGTTTTGACAATGAGGTCACTTTACACAGTCTCTCACACTTTACACAGTCTGTCACACACAAACACACCCACACCCACACACAAGGTAGATAGCAGAGTGTAAGGTGTATCCATTCTTCCCTGCAGGCAGATACTCTGAGTCACCACAAACAAGAGTGTGTGTGTGTGTGTGTGTGTGTGTGTGTGTGTGTGTGTGTGTGTGTGTGTGTGTGTGTGTACTAGACAACTTGCCTTCATATGACACATAGCCTATACAGACAGATAAGAGGGGACGTTTTGTAAACCATAAAACATACTTTCAGTTTAAAAATGTGTAGTTTCGTCATAAATATGTCATATATTTGTCATAATATCCAGTCAGTCCTTGCCCCAACAGCTGATCTATAGGAGCTCAATACTGCCCTATTGGTCCGGACTAACCACTGTCAATAGCGTCCCTATTTCAGGCATCATAAGGGAAAATGTTCAATAATGTTCAAACATTTTCAATGTCTTTGTTTAAATAGCACACATAGCTTATTGAGAAGCTCGCGACATGTAGCATTGCAACACGTTAGTGGCTATCTAACAAACAGTGAGTGAGCAAGTAGAACTGCCACACTGCCAGAATGGATTACCAGCCAATGTGCCTGGACCACTGAGCCATGGCCCAGCCCAAGGACACTTCTACAGAACATATTGGTAGGATCGACCCGGCTTGTCCGGGACAGAAACAACACAGTCTCTAAATACAAATACAAAAGAAAACACACGGCCTCTGTGCCAAGTTCTGCCAACTCAATCCACACATTGGCTTTCCTTCCACTAGAGCAGTGGTTCCTAAACTTTTTAGCCCGTGACCCAAAAAGAGAGATTTGATATCTCCCCGGGACCCAAATTACAGTGAAAATAGCAGACCTACAAGCTAGATCGGGGTTGTGGTGGCAGCTTTTGCCACAGCACCGCGCTGTTACACCTTTACCCGGTTGGAAGTCAACAGAAGCAGAACACACTTTAGGACTTACACGTTGACTCACACCACACACACACACACGCACCCACGCTTTTGTAAAAAGCTGACAGTCTCCGAATGTGCATGACGTTTATCAATGTGTCAATATCTGCAAATGCAGACTACACTGTACGGTATGTGGAGGCAGTGAGGTCCGTCTGGACTCAAACAGACCTGTCAGTGTTAACTCTCTGAGTTAACTTCACTGTGTCGTGTCCTTCAACCTACCACCACTACTCACGGAAGGGAAAACTAACATTTTAAAGAGAGAGAGAGTTATGACTAAAATAATTGACATAAATAATCCACATTCAGGCACTCAAGGTGAGCTTGAAAAATGTAAAAGGCCTTTAATTCAATGCGTGACGATCATTAAAAATACACCAATGACAGACGTTCCTACACTGGATGATTGGTACAAGGAGGTAATGACTGCGGTTCCTCTGGAGAAACTGACTTATCTCCTCCGCGATAAGGCCGCGCAAAATAGTGATGACATGCACATTACATGCATAATATAATTACAAATTGTTTCTTTCTTTATAATGGGAGAATTGGCACTAAAATAATGGGAGAATTGGAGCCTAAACTGGTGACCACCAGGTGGCGCTGAAAGAGTTTAACCTGTAGCACTAGCTAGTAGCTATACTCGGGCAAATATTGAAGTTATTAAAAAAAGAAGCCTATCCATCATTGCCGTAGGGGATGCGATGCGACCCATCCTTCCTGTGAAAAAATGTAATAAAAAATATAATAAAATAAATTCCCTACCGACCCAAAAATAAGGAGAACAATCTATTATTTTGCTTGGCTTAATATGGAAGGATTCACGAAGGTATGGGAACCAGTCTTAGATACAGTGGACCCTTCTAGACTGCGCTTCAAAGTACCTTATTGAACGGTAGTGAATAACAAAGACTCTGGTGATCTGTAATGTACAATCATGTCAAGACTGTGGTGTACTCCTTTAGTCTTTTGTTTTTGTTTTTGTTAGTTTTTCGTCTGTGCATTGTAATGTCCGTATTGTGGTACTTGTTGTTTTCCTATGTTGTGTTGAAAAAAGAAAAATGTGTGGTTCTATATACATTGAAGTGCGATTGAACAGTTGTAAAATACAAAAAAGAAATACACCAATGCTTGCCGGCTTGAGCTGAAAGAATCCTTTCTTCAAACCTTTCTGTGTCACTGCACCCAGAAGAAGGCCTATTCTCCATGATCCCAGCAGCACACTGAATAAAACCTATAACTCCAATGCCTGGTACCTGGATTATTTCCGCCAATTTTGGAGGGGTCGTCGGTCTTTGAAAACAATATATGCTGTCCCAAACTAGAACCGAAGGAAGCGTGATGGCTGCGGGCCGGGCCGGGCCGTGCATGAGAAACATTGGGTATGTGCATCCATTGATTTTGACCACGTGCTTGTAAGCTTTCAACTCCCTAAAACGCATACGGTCGATATCCGTGCCCAAGGGGGGCAAACCACATTTAGCTGAAAGACAAAATTCATTAGGTTTGTTATGATATCTTGTGGGCCCAAATCCAAAACCACAGAGCCCCGCCTAGGCCACATGCCCCCTCCTCCCATCCCACACACACACACACACACACACACACACACACACACCTCGCTGAAGGAGGACAAATAAATTGGATTATTTGAGAATTGGTTTGTTATTCCGCATCGATAACTTTCTTCATTCGCTTCTCACTGGAACGTCACAGCTCGGAGATGAGCAAAGAATACATAAATAAATACAACTGTGTGTGTGTGTGTGTGTGTGTGTGCGCGCACAGTACTGGATATTGTGTGGTGTACTGCATGTACTACTGTATGCACTTTATTGAGCACACACCTATATGTATGGGTGTATAGAGTGCAGTCACAGTGTATTGTGCACACACATGTGCTCGTTTAATTATCCTACTGTGCTGCCACATAGTGTACATAGTACTGTACACACACACACACACACACACACACACACACACACATCAGCAACCCCCCCCCCTGTGAGCTTTAAATTAAAGTTAAGCCGCGCAAGCCACCAATCTCCACTTCAGCGTTCAATATCTTCAACGACAACAAAGACTCCATTTCTTCCACAACATCCACAGGCCCTTCAAGTGTTGGTTAGCCAAGCAACACAAAGGACCTTGTGTTTATTTGCTCTTGCTTTTGTTCTCGTCTTTAAAGGATGTTTAAATAAAAACATTAAAGACTGAGGGAGAGAACGAGAGGGTGAGAGAGAGAGAGAGAGAGAGAGAGGTTGTAGGTAGTATTGATGCATTTGCATTATTCCATGATAGTTTGCTTATATTATAAGCATCACACACTACACTATAAATAAATAGTTATGCAACTAAGCACGTCACATCATGCACCTCTAAGACTCATGTTACAGTATGTTATTCCTTTGTGCCACAATATCAAAAATCCAAAAACGCTGCCTGGCTGGCAACCAATTAACTAAATCGCTAAATCAATCACGATAGGCAGCAGTTAGTCCTATGGGCAACATGGTGACAGGGGGACAGCTACAAACCCATTGTCTCAGCGTGACTGACAGTAAGTCACTCAGTCCCGTCCCAGACAGACGAGACAGACTGCCAGAGGAATAGAACGGGAAATGAAATGAGACACACACACACACACACACACACACACACACACACACACACACACACACACACACACACACACACACACACACACACACACACACACACACACACACACACACACACACACACACACACACACACACACACACACACACACACACACACACACACACACAGACAGACAGACAGACAGTGGCCAAAAAACTTTTAGATCAAAACATTTAAACATATACTAGAGGTACTGGATTCAAGGCCTGCAAGAGCAGCCATGGGAGACCCAGCGAGTGACGTGCTATGCTCATGCACGTGTGTGCTTGTCCGAGCGTGTGCGTGCGAGTGAGTGCATGTGCGTGTGTGTGTGTGTGTGTGTGTGTGTGTGTGTGTGCATTCCAGTCAGGGATCAGAGAGTTCAGCTAGTGTGTCCTTATCTGTTCTGCCAGCTTTTGAACAGCATGACAGCCCCTCAACCAATCTCCTGGTCCAGAGTACACATCAGCGACCGGCAGGCTAAGAGACAAGAGAGACACGTGTGTGTGTGTGTGTGTGTGTGTGTGTGTGTGTGTGTGTGTGTGTGTGTGTGTGTGTGTGTGTGCGTTTGTGCGTGCGTGTGTTGTGCATTTCAGTGTATGCAGGTGGGGAATATACAACATTGTGCCTTTGTGTGTATATTCATCGGTTTTATGTACGCACTTATCCATGCGTGGCTTTGTGTACGTGTGCACACATGATCAACCCCATGCGGATTATGAAATGCCACAGCCATCAGCCATTATATGTAGAAATGTAGGTTTTTGTGGTTCTAACAGATGAGCTAGCTTGGGGTCCACTGTACTCTGTGATTCTAACAGATGAGCTAGCTGGGGTCCACTGTACTCTGTGGTTCTAACAGATGAGCTAGCTGGGGTCCACTGTACTCTGTGATTCTAACAGATGAGCTAGCAGGGGTCCACTGTACTCTGTGATTCTAACAGATGAGCTAGCTGGGGTCCACTGTACTCTGTGATTCTAACAGATGAGCTAGCTGGGGTCCACTGTACTCTGTGATTCTAACAGATGAGCTAGCAGGGGTCCACTGTACTCTGTGATTCTAACAGATGAGCTAGCTGGGGTCCACTGTACTCTGTGATTCTAACAGATGAGCTAGCAGGGGTCCACTGTACTCTGTGATTCTAACAGAGGAGCTAGCAGGGGTCCACTGTACTCTGTGATTCTAACAGATGAGCTAGCTGGGGTCCACTGTACTCTGTGATTCTAACATGTGAGCTAGCAGGGGTCCACTGTACTCTGTGATTCTAACAGATGAGCTAGCAGGGGTCCACTGTACTCTGTGATTCTAACAGATGAGCTAGCTGGGGTCCACTGTACTCTGTACCAAACGCTGCAGCAAGCTGTGCCCATTGATCCACCTGCTCTGATTAAGCCCCACTAAATCTGCATTTGTAAATGAGAGAGGGATCATGATTCTGCAGAGTCGGTGCCTCTGGAATGGACACAGGGTGGGAGGTGGTGTTGGGGGAGTTATAGGAAATCTCTACAGTTTCCCAACCAGTGTGTGTGTGTTATTTTGCACCCCTAAATAAAAAGCTGTTGTATTCCACTGATTATAAATATTACAAATGTGAAGAAACATATGACACGCACGCACGCACGCTTGCACACACACACACACACACACACACACACACACACACAATCTATCGAGGGCATAACCGATTGACACAAACTTTCCGTGTGTGTCGCCAATTTGTTTTGCCGAGTGGGAATTCAGTCTTGTAGATCTGCTATTTTTGAAATATCGTCCTTTTTAAATCAATTATTTGCTTCTGGGGATCCCTGGAATAAACCGGGTCCTCAGGTCCTAATGGGTTAAATCCATGACCTCATACTGTAACTGTGTGCATCTGCTGCTTCGCCGTTGTCTCTGCCATAGTCAATGTAGCTGTAACAGCTTATTACAGTAGTGATCAATGAAGTTAAGAAGAGTGATCACAGGCCTTGTTAGTGATCAATGAAGTTCAGAAAAGTGATCACAGGCCTTGTGTTGTTTCAATAGTGATCAATGTTAAGACGAGCTGCGAGGCCTTTGCTGTAATAACGATCAGTGATGTTAACAAAAGTGAGCAGGCCTCGTTAGGCATGAGTGATGTTGAGAAGTGTGACCAGGCCTTTGTACAGAAAGCAGCATCCGTCTGCTCTGTGACGAGAACATGCACAGAAGAGCTGCCAGAGCGGCTCCCACGCCGTCCGCTTTGAAAACCAATAATATCAAGGACCAATAACCCTAAAGACTTTGGATTGGTCATGCAAAGCGGGGACTGATGTGGGGACTGCTATGCATGCTGTATTCTGTACTCATGGGTGTGTGTGTGTGTGTGTGTGTGTGTGTGTGTGTGTGTGTATAAGCAACAAAGAGAGAGAGAGAGCTATAGAGAACGAGGCGAGAGAAAATAAAGACTGAAAGGGACAGAGGGAGTTGGTAACAGACAGAGGAGGATTGAGGAAGAGGAAACCAGAGAGAAGGAGAGGGTAGTAAGGCGTCTGTCAGCTCTCCAGGTTGTTGTGTTCTTTTAGCAGTGAAGAGACGATGATTGACAGTGAGATGGCTCCGTTGTGGCACATGAAGGCAAGACAGTCTTAAATGCAACTATAGGTGGGCGCGCTCTACTCCCTGTGTGTGTGTCGCTCTCTACTCCCTGTGTGTGTGTCGCGCTCTACTCCCTGTGTGTGTGTCGCGCTCTACTCCCTGTGTGTGTGTCGCGCTCTGCTCCCTGTGTGTGTGCGTGTCCCTTTGTCTATTTCCTCTCTGCTCCTCTGTCTAAATCTCTCCTTCAACTCTCCTGACAAACACACCATTACACCACCTATATAGCAGAGCTGTGCGCTCAATCTCACACGCACGTGCGCACACACACACACCACTGTCGCTCTGCCAAGAGTAACTGCACCAACTCTCATAAGGACACTTGAACTGTAAGTCACTTCCTGCACGCACACACACACACACACACACACACACACACACACACACACACACACACACACAGAGAGAGAGAGAGAGAAATCGGTTGCCTCCATTAATATTCCCACCATACAATAGCAGTGTTTACACAAAGGGACTGCAATGAGACATTGATTGAGGACGGCTCAGTCCTCCACTCCTCGCTCAGCCTCTCAATTACCTCTCCCTATGATTAATATATCAAACCGCATTAGCCCCTCCCCTCCACTCACACCGCTCCCCCCCCAGCCCACCCTTTCTCCTCTATCTCAACCCCCCCCCCCCCCATTCCCCCCGACCTTGCCCGTTGCCAACTCACGCACTCTCGCTGTGCCACACCAAGCAAAGTCATTTTCAAGCTTTGTTCTCCCTTAAGTCCCTATACTCAGTGGTACTCTAACTTTTCCCCAAGTCGAGGACCTCCAAATCTTAATCTTTCTTTTTCTTTCCAAAAAAAATAGATATTTGTGTCATTTCCATCTGATGCATTCTAGTGTGAAACGCTGAGAAAGGCAGATAATGTGCCGAAATGTGTCTCGTCTAGATAGACCGCTGCTGCTGTAATAAGAAAATTCACAAGAAACTACTCACGCGAGTTGCGGCTATTCCTTCCACTTTTGAATAGCCCGACATATATAAAAAAATAATGGTTAAAGTGGTTCAAATGAATGCGCTGCTGCATTAACACATTTCGCTGACGCTGGGGGACCCTTTGTTTCATTATTTGGTTGTTGTTTTTCTTGGTTGGTCTCACACACACAACAAGCCCATTCTCAGTGTTTGTGTCGTGTTGTGTTGTGTTGTGTGGGGTGTGGAGTCAGGGGTCTAGGCCTGTGGTCACAGTGGTCTGTTGGCTCTGCTGTGGTCTCAGTGAAGGCCTGGCAGTGTGCTGCTGTGTTTAGGCCACACTGCGCCGGGTGTTTCTGGATCTGAGACCACAGCAGAGTCATTAAGCCATTCTGAACGGGAACACCCGTTTGGTGTTTTAAGCCTTATGTTGTATACTTTAGCTATTGAAAAATTGTGGCGCAAATCTTTGAATATATATCTTTCACAGCGAACATTTTTAACTAAAATCTTTGCTTCTGGGGGGGGGGGGGTCCCTGGAACAACATATTTTCAGATGGATGTCTGCAGCCAAATACAGATCATTCTGGGGGTGCTTGACATGGAAAAGGTTGAGCACCACCACTGACATAGAAACATTTTTCAGAAAACAGGTTTTTTTAATGGGCCTCTGCAGGTTTAAATGGGTTAAGAAGCTGGCTTCTGCTAATGACAGAGCTCAGCGTGGAACTGTGGAGCCTGGCTGCCCGATGTGTCACTCCTCTGCTTTTCTTTTTTTTTCTTTGAGGAAATAATCTTTGCCATGGGAGACTCCAATGTGTTTGAATAGAAAAACCTCTGCTTCGCCACTTCGGCGTTTTGCACCCGTGTGAACTGTGTTAGTGTGTATGTGGTGCCTTGGAGACAAGCACAGTTGTTGACTTAAGCAGCTGCAGGGTAAATAGAGGTCCTACTCAGACAGGGGTCAAAGGTCCTACTCAGACAGACATTCCGTACTCAAAACGGACACAAGGACGGACGGACGGACAGACACACATAGCTGTGCATTGGAGACTGTGTGCCACCGCTCAAAAACAGAAATGTGTTTGTCTGTGTGTGTTGACTTAGACCGTGTGACTCCTCAAAGATAAATTGTGTCACTTAACCCACTTGCACAGATCTTTTTTGTCCGTCTCACACTTTTGTTTGGAAGACGTCATCTGTGAGACACGTAGTGGAGACTCACAGGAAGTACTCAATACCTGGCATAACAATGGCGCCAGCTGCTTATGAAATTGTCCCATTGTCCCGTTAGGGCATTGTCTCTGAATAGGAAGAACAAAACAGGAAGTTGAAGCTGAGCGCATTGCGGACAGTATAAGAATGTCCTGCCGTCCGCCTGCCGCTGTGGAAACAAACAGAGAGAGAGAGAGAGAGAGAGAGAGAGAGAGTCTTCCCGGGAGGATCTACAGTAGGCTTAATTATTGATAAGACCAAGCTCATTAAACAAAATATTCCTTGAAATACATTAGAGATGCAGCCCCCCGCATCCATGTTTTAACCCATTGATCCCCAGCATCCTATAAATCTGGGGGTGTGGACATTAGTCAATAATTACAGATCTACAAGCTCATAGCATGCTGTGAGCTTGTAGATTTGGTGTAGAGGTGAAAAAAGCAGCCAACTTATAGGTCCAGTTCAGTCGGGAGAGTTTAATTGGCTGAACTTGGATGGTTGGTTAATTAGTTAATTATCGATGGCAGTAGCTGCTTTCCAATAATACAGTAGAGTACACGCAAACTCCAAATATTTATTGAATATCTCACTATTTTGAGATTGGTCTTTTTTATACTACTGTATGTTATCAATAAACCATTTAGACCTGAGGCTGGAAAAAAAAAGAAAATATTCTAAATTCTGAAAAACCTGCGTTTCTACTATTTCATGTCAAAGACACCCATCTGAAAATATGTTGTGTCCACCCCCACCCCACCCCCCATATATATTCAAAGATTTGCGTCATATTTTTAAGATTTTTGAGCTTGTAGATCTGCTATTTTTCAAAAGATAAAGTAGACTATAACATAATAGCTCTGTATGTGGACAACTTACACCAAATCTCTTCACCAAAAGTAGCTGATCTACAAGCTCACCGTGAGCTTGTGGATCAACTATTTGGGGGCTAATGTTCCCACCAGAATATGGATGCTGGGTTCAAGTAGTTAAATAATACGAAGAAAACCATAGCGGAATAAGGAAAGCACTGGTGGAGGCGCACACACACGCACGCACGGACGCACGAACCACACGCCATCTCTCTTCTCTACATTTCAATGACATATCCTCTTTTTATATATAAATATATCCTAGCTGCTTGCCAGCTCTGGTCAGCAGGGAATTCAGAGGATGTTGTGATCTTATGACTTATGAATAATGACATTTCTCAAATGAATAATATAGGAGAGCTGCTGTGTGTTTGGTAGAATTCTAATGTGGTGTGTGTTTGTGTGCGTGCGTGCGTGTGTGCGTGCGTGCGAGAGAGAGAGGGAGGGAGGGAGGGAGAGAGAGAGAGAGAGGTGTTTGTGTCAGTATTGTGCCAGTGAGTGCTTTTCTATGTATCGTACAGTAGGCTACTGTGGGCCTGTATTGGAGCGTATTGCTTGTGACATAGGAAGTCAACTTCCAGCACGTGTGTGTGCGTGCCCGCGCTGGCATGCGTATACACGCGCGTGTGTCAGTGTGCGTGCGTTCGCGCGCACGACTGTGTTTACAATTGCACGACAGGTGCATGTTTATGGAGAGTTGCACGGCAATGAACTCCCTCTGCTCTGAACAGGACACACGCTGTTTACACACTCACCTGGCTCTGACGCCAGCTCCAAAGACACACAAAAGCACTTAAAAGCCATGGTAGCCAGCGCCCCCTCCCCCCCCCCCCCCCCCCGCCCCCTCCACCACCCACCTGCACCCAGCAGGACCCCGAGTGCAAACAGCTTTGTAGTGAAGCCCACGGCGTCCAGATGACGCTCCAGCAGGGTGGCACTCTAGAGAGGTGCAGAGGGCATCGTGTATGCCACCATGCTCTGGAGAGGCGGGGGACGGAGGGGTCTGTTCACTGGTTACTGCTGCCTCAGTGGAAACAGTAGGGGTGGTGTCTCTACACAACAGGACCTAACCAGGTGGAAGTGAAACATTAGCATTCCAGGCCAGAGTCGGCAGCGAGGACAAAACGGGGCGGTTTGGAGAGGCGTGGGCGGTGTCGCCTCGGTCACTGCACGCGGCACCACGCCGTCCCCGCAGGGACTGTGCGGGAGCGTCATGCGCACGCATCCATTGAAAACCACCCGTAGTTTGAATTTTTCTTTTCAAAATCTTATTACATTTTAAACAGAAGCCCAGGGGCAGCCATGTTGTGTAAGTCACACATACTAGTGTACGCTACAGGAAACATTCACGGGAAAATCCAATAAGATGCGTGTTGGTGACGCAGAAGAAATATAACAATAAAATCACAACTGAATCCCCTATCTTAATTTGAATTTCACAATCCCCAATCCTATGTCTCTGATTGGCAAGGAAATGCCATCTTCCCTCTTGAGCGAGGTAGCACTTTTAGAGGTTCTGGTAGAGTGTCACGGTAAACATTCCCCAACATAGTGGGGAAATGTGTGTGTAACCATGAGAGAAATCACAAGATAATTATTTGTCCCACGGAGAGCAGCCGCTCCCATTCAATTACACTGAGTTGTTTGTCAGCTCAACACGCAATATCCATAATGTTGTCTTGCACAATAGACGCGTCGTTTATCACGTCTGACTCGTCCAAATGACAGTCGCCTTTATCTGCCCGGTAATGCGCTTTCCCCTGAGAAGTCATGATTCAGAGGTGCATTCATTTGCCATGCAGAGAACAATACCCCGTCTGTTACCTCTGCTTGGTATGTACCGTGGCACACTCACGTCTTGTGTGGTCACCTTTCTCTGGGCAAACACGAGGGGGATCGGTTTCACCTTATTATCGCCCCCAACTGGCAGTTATTCTGCTTTTGTTAAGAAAAAGTTCCTGTTCATCCACGTTGGTAAAAATGTAATAATTTGTCAACATGGACAATTATGTGCTGGAACGCAGGTATTTGTCTTATGAGCATACATAGTATAGGTCCTACTAAAACAGTACAGGATTAATTTCACTGTTCCATTACCCTTCTCTCTCTCTCTCTGTCTCTCTCTCTGTTTCCCTCAGACTGCCAGGCCCGTTCTCTCAATGAACAGCCAGCTCTTTCACTCATGGGAGGAGAGTGAGAGCATTAGGATTCTACTGTGGTGGCCAGCCAGGCTAACGCTGACTTAGATAAATCACCTGCATACACGTGCGCGTGCACACCCACACAGTACACACGCATGCACACACACACACACACACACACACACACACACACACCACACACACACACACACACACACACACACACACACACACACACACACACACACACACACACACACACACACACACACACACACACACACACACACACAGTAACAGTCACAGTCAGAAGTCACAGACTTGTCACACTGTATTCATACCCGATCAATTTCTAAACCCTAGTGGTGGCACTCTGTAGATCATCAGCTGTCATCAATGATGCATAGAAGAATGTATTAGGGCTGGTAGATTACGGAAATATCAATATTATGCCGGAAGACATAATGTGTCATTGAACCTACAATTATATATATATATATATATATATATATATATATATATATATATATATATATATATATAATATATATATATAATATATTATTATTTTTTAACTTTTCTTATCCATCTTGAATTTGCCATTCACTGTAAGAAAAGGGCATGCAGCCACAACACACCACAATTCATTAAACTTGTATTGGTTTTTCAGATGGTGTTTCACATCAGGGGTTCTCCCAGTCAGTCAGTCAGGTTTCTCATCACATGTCTGGGTTGTTTTAGATGGCGTGGCCAGCCTCTAGGTTCCGGACGACGTGTATTATTTCACATTCTCTACTTGTGGTGGTGAAGATAATGCTGCCTGGGAGTTTCCATATCAGTCTGTGCTGCTGTCACTGCTAACACTGCACATTAGAACCTCTGTCTCAGCTTATCTTCCGGCTTTGCAGACCCCCAAGCCTCTCTGTCTGTTCTCCAACACAGCAATCCAGATGGAAGAGAGCCACCACAGATGAGATGACATGCAACGTCCACATTAGCCTCAAAAAAATATCTCTATGAAAAATACTTCACAATTCTCTGTTTGCTTCCCTGGATTAGTTTCTTTCCCTGCTGGCAACGTGGAGTCAACCAATACTCTGCTTCCTGCTGCTGAGTCAGCTATTCATGCAAACAGGTTAGGGGTCAAGGGGATTTAAATGTTTGTAATTCTGGTCAAAAAGCCCCAGGTTGCACGTCATCGGACAGGAAGTCAGTGGACTGTGATCTTCCCTGAGGAACTTCTGTAGAACAAAACTACCCAACCAGGAAGTACCCGAGACAACAATAGATGAGTAGATATGTACAAAGGAAAAAACACACATTTCCCTGCACGAATCGGAGTGCGTGTGCGTGTGTGTGTGTGTGCGCGCGTGTGTGTGTGCTGCGTGCGCCTGCGTGTGAGCATGCGTAAATGTGTTGCTTATGTTCTTATGTGCCTTGTCAATCTGCAGTCATCTGAAAGGACAAATGCAAAAATCTTGGCAATAGTCCTTTCCCGTTCCCTAATTAGTTCATAATCTAATCAGAAGTTGAACTTGTACTGTGCTTTCTGGGCTATTTATTATAGCCTAATACAATTTCAACAATACATGGGGAAAATATTGGAACCCAGCTAGCGGAAAGTCCAAGCAGTTGCTTGTTAGCCACTAATGCTCAGATGCCTCCCCTGCTGAAGCATTATGATGGAAATAGCCATAAAATGCAAATATGAGCACAATAATTAGGTTCCCATTACTTACTAATGGGCTTTGCAAGCATGCATATTAGCTTGAATGAGCATGCGGCTAAATTAATGTCCAGTCCATGTAAAGAACTGAACAGTAAAATGCTAACCTAAAAGCCAGAGTAATGCTATTGGAAAAGTTCAATTAGCTTAAGGACCAAATGGCGACCTAATGGCCGTAAACATCAGGCACTGACACAGTCCATGGCCGAAAGACTGCAGTTACTGTTTGTTTGTTCATTTGAACTCAACGGCATTTTGCTGAGGGATTTAGTTAAAGATTTACAAGGGTTGTTTCTACGTCGGAGGAAAGGTTGACTTGTGCACTTCTCTAAAAGGCGTGTGTGTAATTTTTGCACGGGGCCTCATGAGTACAAACTGTCAAGCCACTGCAGCCAGCTTTGTTTATTCAGTGATTTATTAGCTTGAATGTATATTTTTCCACTTGTGAAATGTATTGTCTGCACTTTTAACGCGACGAATAGCCCAGTATGGTATGTGACAGCTAATTACAAGCTTGACATGGATTTAAAGCGATAAAAGGTTTGTTTACATTTTTAATGTGAATGATAGAGTGAAGCAGACTCGTAGGCCCTTTTGAGTTATGATGGGAGCTATACGTAAGTGTTGAGAAAGTTTTTTTCCCCCCATCTAACTAGAGACCGTAAAGAACATCATGTTAATATACACCAGTAACACCACACGGCATGGCGAAGACAGATTTCCGATCATAGGTAAAAGTCGCCGAAGGGAATAGCCGAGCTAAGAAATGTGCAGCTGAAATCACAGGGCAGCAGTGAGACAAAAGACCAGCAAGAAAACCCAAGTAAAAAAAGAGAGGGGAAATACGGCCCCTAAACAGAAGAGAAAGCCCATTAGCATCCTCTAACTAGGATGGATAGAGCAGAGACAAAAGGCATGCCAGAGGAAAACACAAAACACTAAGCAACAACGAGCATTGGCGGTGGCGTTAGCACAGGGGCCTTGTCTGGTTTCATCTCGGCCCCCGCGCCCTCTTCATGTCGCAGGACAGCATGCGGTCTGCATTCATGAAGGCATCCTACAGCTCTTCAAAGAGCAAATTAAGGCATAAAATGAGCCATGGACTGGGATAGAGACGCCAGCCGCGCGAAGAGGGCCATTTGCCAGATGACGGCCATAAAAACGCACGCCCGGCCCTGTGCTAAAAATATGAAATGTGCTACGAGATTGTAACAGAAAGGGAGAAATCTAATCGCTAATGGAGGAAAACAAAAAGGCAGGCGCCGCCTAATCTCCTGCCTCTCCTGATGATGCAGAGCCATAACGTTTCAATTGGTTCCCGAGGCGAGCAGTGGTGCAGGACGCCAAAGCCTGGAGAGCCTTTACCTGGAGGAAAGCAACTATGACAACTGGCGTCACTCGCCAGACTGTGTCCAGGGGGCTCTGCATGGTGGTGTGATGGCCAATTTCAGCCTCTGCATGAGGGAAGGGGACCTGCATGAGCCGGTATAGGCTATACTAGTATACTGATACTGTGTTGTACAGTGTACGTACTGTACTGTATGTCATCACAGATCTTTGAAAACAAAAATCTATTTAAGAATGTATTGAGTCGACCCCATAGATGGGATGGTAACTGTTGTTATTTATTTACTTTACTGTCCAATATTATTGTGTGTGTGTGTGTGTGGGTGTGTGTATGACTGTGAGAGTGTGTGGGGGTGTATGCATGGGAGTGTGAGTGTGAGTGTGTGTGTATGTGTGTGTGTGTGTGTGTGTGTGTGTGTGTGTGTGTGTGTGTACGCGTACGCTCACATATTGTTTGCATTTTATATACTGAGTTGGCAACACATATACTGTAATGTTCAATTGTTTGTCTTTTTGCTTTCTGTATGTCTATTTCTGTTCATGAAAAATGAATGTATTGAGTCAGGTGTGTGCATACTGTGTGTGTACTGTGCGTGCGCGTGTGTGTGTGTGTGTGTGTACTGTGTGTGTGTGTGTGTGTGTGTAAACAGCTCTCCGGGGTCAACTCCCAGTCAAAGCCTCCCTCCCTTAACCAAACCAGAAGCAAACAAACAAACCAACATTCAGTGGTTTGACAGCAACCGGGCGGCTACATTAGCTACCCTGTGATCCCAGACAACTACACACAGCTGCTCTCCCAAGCTGTCAATCAAAGCACCTATACAAACAAACCAGCGGAGATCTCGATCTTACAAAAAAGCACACACACACACACACACACACAAATACAAGTACATACAGAACTGTGAGAAGTAACACACATCTATAAGCAGGCATACCGATATACTACACACACACACACACAAGCACACAATGGCGGGCCGTCGGGGGGCAGTTGGAGGTGTGGCCTCTCCCCGCGCCGTGACTCCAGGGTCTCGGCTTGTCAGATGATCACGGTCGCACTGTGCTATACATACAGTCACGACACAGACCTTTACTCGGTCACACTTTGCAAGCCAGGGCCCATTCAAAGCTCTGTCTCAGGGTGCTACAAATGTCTATCTTCTAGATCCTGTAAAGTACACTTAAGAAATAAAACTGGTGTGGACTAATCGTTACAAGTGGCTCTCCTTTTGAAGAGGAAGTCCGTTTGGGTTGTAGTCAGCGGCCATGACAGTTGTTGTGATGCCGGCTGTAGTCTGAAGATTAGTAAACAAGAAGTGGTGGTGGATTAAACACACGCTTTGAGGCCAAGGGCCTGACCGTGCTCTCCCCCGGTATTCACTTGTTCCGCTAGTGCGCACGCACACACACGCACACACACACACACACACACACACACACACACCCGCCCCCTTCCACACCATGTGCCATCATCATCATTGAGCATGTGTAGTATAGGTGGCTTAGCCGTATTGCTGCATAAATCCACTCTACATTTGGGACCCCCAGCCCCCCTTCGCCATATGAAAGGAAGAGTATGTGGAGTGTGGAGTGTGAGTTTAGGCCAACCCATTTTCTGGCCAGCTGGACAGTTCTATTAGTCATGTCTCTCAGTGCATGTTGTGGGATGTGTACATGTGTACGTACTGTACATAGGTGTTCGCCAGGGCCACTTCTCTCACAGCCTGGAGCTTCATGACTATAGGGAGGGGGGACAGATCGATCAGGTGAAACTCTCAGACGCGGCCACTGTTCAGCGCTGGTTTGAAGGCTGATTTTAGCGTGGCGATAAGGCAAATCTGCACCAAAAGTGTCCACATGTCAGAACCCTACTGCATTAGCGATGGCAGTTACAACGGGTGTGTGCGTGGTTATAATTATGTTTAAAACAGTAAGCTGGCTCATCTCACTGCATGCACACACACACACACACACACACACACACACACACACACAGCTGGACTCCAGAGCTGCACTCTGCTGCCAGGGAGACCTGTCACTTTGCACTGGTGGTTTGTTGATGAGCTTGACCTCTGTCTTTGTCCCTTTGTTTGAGGATAAACACACAAACACGATGTGTGTGTGTGTGTGTGTGTGTGTGTGTGTGTGTGTGTGTGTGTGTGTGTGTGTGTGCGCGCGCTTGCACACAGCCCTAGAGTAGACAAATGGCACTCAATAACTCACTCAGGACCATGTTTATAGGCCCTTGTTAAGTTCTCTCTCCCTAATGACACTCTCTGTACACAGCCTTTTGTTCACCACGCCGTATTTTATTTTACACGCTCATTTGTGCTCGCACAAACGTGCACGCGCACACACACACACACACACACACACACACACACACACACACTACTCTATCTTCTGTAGTACTTCAAAGAAAGGAGGTAGGTTTAGGGTCACTTTTCAATTAAATTCTGCTTCCCCTCATGAAATGAAGGTTTTTACAAATAAGTTTATAATTTCCCAAATTAAAATGAATAGTGTTCAGTCGTGAATATCTTAAGATATATATTTGTATTAAATAAAAGATCTCACTTGCTGTTTTGGGAATAGTTAACATCTATCTTGATGACAATTTGCTTTGCCATAACGAGTGAGTGAACTTCCACATTTAATAAGAAACGGCAATGCGATTCAACGAATGAATGTGACTTTTAAAAAGAATTCCACAACAAAGTCATTAGTTTAACCTAACATCTCCCTAATAATTGAAGTCAACTTAATCAAGTCACTGGGCATCACAATGTATTTGGACCAAAAAAGCGTGCTTTTGTTTAAGCTATTGTAAGAAGTGTTGATAATACCTCGGGGAGTGACTCTATCAGTCGCTGACGGTTAATATCAGACAAACGCCATAGTTACACAAAAGGGAAGAAGACACAGGCCTCCACAATCTATGCTTGCTATTCAATGCTCACATCAAAAGTCATTTGAGACAATATTCGGGGAAACAAAACAAATGCCGAGAAATTCCCATGGCGGTCGGCAAGCTTTTATTTTTCTCTTTCTTTTGTCTGTACAGTGACGCCTGTCATCTGATTGGGCGATCAGTCCCACTGAGAGAACGCCTTGACAATTTGGACGCCATTACGGCGATAATGTGTTATTACATTTGACAGAGAGATACCATGGAGACCCAGGCTATGCTATCTCCAATTACCTTCAGCGGCGGATTTCAAAGGCGAACAGGTAATGGTGAGAAAGGTAGTGCGAGTCAAGATAGTGAGAGGGGATTGTACCTATGAGAGGGAGAGACTGTAAGTCTATCTTAACGTAATTTCATTTAGCCAGCTAGCAGACGAAGACTTAATAGGAAAAGTGGAGACAGAGGCAGGCATGCGGGCAGGATCCTTACATGCAGAACACGGTAGATACTGTACTAAGGTCGAGTCAGGACAAAAGACAGAGTGGTACTTAACACAGTTACTGTAGACGCACGCACGCACGCATTACAACTACAGTATATATCCATACTTCAACAAGAACCCTGATACCTTGCCTGCATGTCTGGTTTTCTTAAACCCACAACACTTCATCACGGCGAGACACACACACACACACACACACACACACACACACACAGAAGTGTTAAGTGTCACCCGTGCTCACTTGTCAGGGTCACAAAGTTTGTTTATGTGCGTGAAGGTTGTTATGTCGTCGTCCTTAACTGATCCTCTCCCAGATTAACCTCTGTCCTCTCCTCTCTGCATAATGAAATATTGAAATCTCTGGCTCTCCCAAGGAAAATACCTTGCATTATCCATCAACATTATCTGTAAGTAATGTGCTGCATGCAAATGCTTACTTATTACCTGCAGATATAAATATTTCTCATTTGCTTGGCTAGACTAAATATTGGCACACCAGTGATTGCTCAATATAGCCGCTCAATGAATTTATAACCTGTGGAGTTTTAGGCCTCAGGCCCACTCGGGCTCTCCGGTGTCTTGGCCACTATTTGGCTGGCTGCCAAAGTCTCCTGCAGTTAATTTCATAAAGCAGCGCGCACGGCACGGCACACACGCACGCGTGTGTGCGTGCGTGTGTGTCTGTGACCGCGTGCATGTGTCGTCAACGCTTCGATTGAAACAACAAACAACAAAACTAACCCCTTCTTTTTTCCAACTTTCTCTTTCCATCTCATTCCCGTCTCCCTTTTTCTCTCTACCAGCACCCACCCCTCTGACCCCCCCTCCCCGCCACCCCTCCCCTCCCCCCCACCCCTCTGACCCCCCCTCCGCCACCCCACCCCTCTGACCCCACAGGGCTGTTTTTCCAGGCGTCAGTGCTGGGTGGTACGGCTGGTGGAGGAGGAGGCGATGCAGGGCATCATCTCGTTCATCATTGACTTTCAGGGAGGCAGTGGGGTGGACAGACCAGAGCTATCTGTCACCCCACAGACATCCAGAGCCGATTACACGCACACACACACACACACACACACACACGGTCAGGGTCCAATGCTTATACACACAGGACTCTTGGTATTACCGTGTTTGCCTTGGCATGCAGTTTGATCAGGACAGAGGAGTGTTGGAGACGGAGTGGTACTTTGGTACTCTGTATCAGTGGTCTGTGAGGGGCCACAAAGTCATTGCTGACACCGTGTTCAAGTATGCCTCTTTTCCCGGACATGATACTGAGGGCCTTCTGAACCTGAGGATGTTAAGGGCCTTCTGAACCTGAGGATGTTACAGCATCGGGGCTCAGATAGTTACACTCTCTCCTTCTCTGTCTCTCCCTCCCTCCCTCCCCCCCCCCTCCCCCTGTCTCTGTCTCTGTCTGTCTATTGTGCGTTGAGGCGCAGGGATAAATCGCAGAGGGAGACGGTTACCTTGGCGTTGGCCAGCGGTCCATCAATCTCCAATCTGCCCATCTTATTGATGAGGACACAGATCTGCCTCCGACTGACAGCCACACACAGATAGATAGGTAGATAGACAGATGGAGGGATGAGAGAGAGAGAGAGAGAGAGAGAGAGAGAGAGAGAGAGAGAGAGAGAGACTCAGAGAGAGAGAGAGAGAGAGTGGCAGAGGGAGAGAGACTCAGAGAGAGAGAGAGAGAGAGAGAGAGAGAGAGAGAGAGAGAGAGACTCAGAGAGAGAGTGGCAGAGGGAGAGAGCGGGCGAGGATAGTGATAAAGAAGGGAATCTTTCTGCAGAACAAGCCGCGTGACAAACTTGTTTGTTAAAAGCACTTTATAAATAAATTGGCCCGGGACCTGAAACGACGCCAACCTCTTTAGTGTCCGTGGCATACTGTCTACGCACGCACTGAACTTCTGCAGTCTCTGTGGTATATAGCATCTCTCTCTACGCAGTGGTCCATGGTATAGCTGTCTACAATACACTCCCTAAGTCCTCCTGGCATATTGTCTATATGCAGCGGAGAGTAGAGGAACGAGAGAGAGAGAGAGAGAGACAAATGGAAAGACAGAAGGAATAAGGAGGGTGACAAAGTTTAGAAAAGACGTGACTGTCGATGAACAGATGCAGTGATAGAGGGAGGCAGACACACAGAGAGAGAGAGAGGCGGCAGTGGCTCAGGGGTAGAGTCTAGAGTGACCGGATGGCAACCGCAAGGTTCCTAGTTCGAACCCAGGCTCCCCATAGTTAGTGCCGAAGTGTCCTTGAGCAAGACTCTGAACCCCCTGAAGGAGTTCAGTGCGTGCTCCTGATGTGCAGGTTGGTGCCTTGCATGGTTTCCTCTGGCATCGATGTGCGTGTGTGAGACTGTGAATGTGTGTGTGTGAATGGGTGAATGTAATGCACAATCTCTGTAAAGCGCCTCGGATAAAGGCGCTATATAAATGTATTACCATTTAGATAGACAAACGTGCTGTGGATGAAAGATGAGGAGAAACCTCTATTCATCAAATGACGTTTTAATGATCCTGTTTAACTACCCTCTCGCTCTCTGCAGGTATATGTTGTGCTGTGTGTTCTCGTATAACTGCATCAGAATGTGTATCTTTGCACTCATTTGTGATGCATGTATTTGCATGCATGTGCATGTGTGGTGCGGGTACGGGTGGTGTGTGTGTGTGTGTGTGTGTGTGTGTGTGTGTGTGTGAGAGAGGAGATTGGAGCCTATTTCCTGGGAGCAGACAGAGCAGTATAATCTCAAACAGGACGCGACTTCATAGACTTCCTCCTTTATCAAGCACGCACACGCACACACACACGCACACCTTTCCCTTTGTCGTTCTTCTTCCTGTCCTGTTTTTCCGTCTATAATACTGTATCCTCTCCTCGTCAGTTTTCCGTTTCCCTCACTTTCCCTGCGACAGAAACAGTCTTGCACGCACGTCGCACTCGCGCACACGCACACGCACCCTCCTCTGGTTCAGCATTAGCATTCCATCAGCATCTCTCTCTCTCTCTCTCTCTCTCAGCCTCGCGTCGTTCCCCCAAATCATTATTCAGCAGATTCATGCAGACGCAGTCCTCACTCTTGACTCGGGCTTTGGACTCGGGAGGGTGTGTGTGTGTGTGTGTGTGTGGGGGGGGGGGGGGGGGGGGCGGAGGGAGTCATGAGAGGGTGGGGGCGGGGCAGAGGGAGTCATAGGTGGGTGGGGGCGGGGCAGAGGGAGTCATAGGTGGGTGGGGGCGGGGCAGAGGGAGTCATAGGAACGGACGTGGGGAGGGACATAAACGCCACATTAAAAGGTATACGTGACGATGGCAAATGCCTGCAGTAGGCTAGGCACGCACGCCCCGCCCCCGCAACTTTGACTGAAAAGAACTAAAAATGATAAATGAATAAAGGAGAGTTTCCTGAGCTCAGTGGAGTGTATAAGGACGGGAGGTGTGGTAATAAGATCAGTCATATGAGTCCATATCAGGACAAGGTTTCAACCCGATCCTGAACACTATATGAAAAATAAAGGTTTAATATTAAATATCTACAGAGTGGAGGTACTTCCTTGGTTTACTGGTAGTGTGCACGAGTACTTTAGTGTCGCATGACGGCTCCAGCAGTGCAAGATTAGGCCCTTTATAGAGTTTAGACTATGGCCTGATGGAGATAATAAGGAAACCCAAGGTGGAAGAGGACACCTGGACGCCTCGGCCCCGGCGGAGGTCAGACGGCGTCGGGTGTTTTGGCGGAACGTTGGACAGCATCGTTGGCCGAGTTGTGTTACCGAGCGATACGCGGCTACTCAGCTGTGTGATGGGCTATGAGCTGATTGGGCACGGACAAGGACACACATCACAGCACGCACACACGCACACACACACACAGCAGAGTGCTGCTGGCACGGTATAGCAGAGAGTGTAAGAGAGAGAGAGAGTACACATTGTACACTCTCAGAGTTAAATTGACAGTGACGATGGAACCGTTTGAATAAAGTTTTCAAACTATATCTCCGTCCAGGGGAATATCATCCGTGCACACACACACACACACACACACACACACACACACACACACACACACACACACACACGCACACACCCAGATTGACTGTAACCTTGGCATTGTTGTCTCAGTAATGTGGTGAGTCATACGTCAAACCCGTCCTGCCGGTATTCAGTTAATCATTAGACAGACTCGCAGGCTCACAGACTCACAAGCACACGTGCACAGTCTGAGTCTGCGCACACGCACACACACACACACACACACACACACACACGATCACAAAGGCTGCCAACCGGTTCTTTTGTGTGTCAAATAAGAAAAGGGGAGTGAGGCTAAAACAAAAGGGAAGAAGAATCGTGTTTAATTAGAAACCAACCCGGCTAAAGGCTGATAATGTTAACGTCAATGCAGGGCTGAGGGAGGGAGGGAATGGAAGGCACCCGAGTCCATCCCACCTCATACAAAATGGCGGCTGGACAGGATATATAGCTTATTTAGATCGTATTGGACCTACATTGTCTGCCACAGTACAACCCTAGATTCTTATATGCCAGCATTCTTCCCAATAATGGGTAGTGGTGAAACTATTGTCTGTCTTCTCAATATATATATATTAATATGTATTCATTTCCTGAATGGGAGTCTATCAATAGCCAATTGTTTCCATTATGGTTCATTGTTCTTGCCATGTCTCAATCGATAGCATGCATTTTCACACTACAGTTCGATGGCGTTAGCTCAATGATACTATAGGTTTATGCCCTCAAAGACGTTTTTCTCTTTTCGTTAACCCATTTACGGCGAAGGACGAATTTTACAACTTTTGTTGTAATTATTGCGCGTATGAATAGCTCTCGGTTGTCAGGCGATCGATGAACAGGAAATAACACCTTGCATTTTCATGCTATAGTTCGATGGTTTTAGCTGAATGATACAAGGTCGACGCTCTCAAAGACGCCGTTTCGCATTTTGTTAGGATGCGTTTGTTTGATACACAATTTTCACCCAACAGCAGTGTTCCTCTTATCCACTTAAACCGTATACTTATAGCTGACCAGATTCCCATGCGCTCTCTAGTCTCTAAATATCCTCAACATAATACGCCCCCAGAAGAGCGATGCTGGTTAAAGGGGTGCAGGAGAAGAGAGAAGGAGAGTATAAAAAGAGAGAAGTCTCTGTGAAAGAAAATAGTTTTTTTTTAGCAGAGCTAGTGGCTATCTGTGTGGCTGTTTAGTGCAGGGTCTCCCTGGAACGATGACAGGGGCCACCGGTCTCTTTGTGGAAAAGGATAAGGGATATTAACTTTGTTTTACGGGCCACTTCAGACAGAGACAGAGAGAGAGAGAGAGAGAGGCTTGCTGTTAGAGCCCTGGAGAGAGTGAGATATAAAACAACACTGCAATACTGAACCCCTACTGGGAATGGAATCAGAGCAGCATAAACAGCACCATCCCATGCACGGGCGCGTGCGTGTGTGTGTGTGTGTGTGTGTGTGTGTGTGTGTGTGTGTGTATATGTGTGTGTGTGTGGACATCCATATTTTGTGTGTCTTTGAGAGAGAGAGAGAGAGAGAGAGAGAGAGTGAGTGATGGAGAAATGGGCAGAAGGCACAGAGGAAGTCAGCCAAGGAAACAGAATAACAGGAGTGGAAATGACTTTGTTCTGTTTAGTGAGCAGGTAATTGCTCATACTATGTGTGCCACTATGTGTGTGTGTGTGTGTGTGTGTGTGTGTGTGTGTGTGTGTGTGTGTATGTGTGTGTGTGTGTGTGTGTGTGTGTGTGTGTGTGTGTGTACGCACGCATGTGTGTGTACAGTATGTACAGTCATTTTCACACAGTACTGTGTGGGTTACATATTTACCAATCAGGAGCGCAGAAGCGGAAACAATGCACACACGCATCATGCTTATAGTGCAAGTGGGCGTGCACACACACACTGTGCTGTATACAGTGCACGTATGCACACACTGAACAGTGCACGTGTGTGCACATACTCTAAGTGCATGGGCGGACGTGCACACGCTCTACTACACTACGGTGTCGAGTTATACAGAAGACATTTTTTTAATCTCCTGGCGGAAAGCACATGGGACCTTTACAGTCCTACATAGGTGTTGTGCACTGTGGAGGAAGATATCCTTTTAATGTCAGAGTTATGTGGGTGGAACACGCTCCAGGTATACACACTCATCTCATCTCAGCTCAGCCAGAGCACCAGAGGATTCGAATCATGTTCTTATGAAGCTACGTTCAAACCTGTTAGTTCGAGCGGCGCCATTATACATACAAAGACATTGCCAAGATGAGAGACGGAGCGCGACCAGGCACGGCTCGTATACAGGCACGGCGCAAACTGGCGCAACGCGAACGAAGCCAACCTGGTATCTTCGCCCGCCACCTGGAAAAATATGTAGGTGTTTTCTAGCTCGGCTGTAGGTGTTTCGAGGTACAAAATGGAACGAGCAGGTCCATTTGGTTACACTGCCAAAATGACAAAATGATTACAAAATGATTATCACATTAATCAATAATATAACCCACCACTCGAGGGAGGTGGAAGAGAGCTACAGATCTCGGATGAGCGAAATAACTTATTTTTTGGGTCCAAAGTGAAGAAAATGAAGCGACTGGAAACAAATATATATCTTCAGGTTTGAACGCACCTTTACAGTACATGATCAGACAGTCAGTATGAGTGCTAAAGCTGAAATCCATAACCTAGTATTACATGGCCAGGATTCGCACCCACGTTTCTACAACTAACTAACCTATGAGAGGCATTCCCCGCCTGGCCAGGGGGTGGGTGGATAGGATACATTGCAGTAATGAGCTCCAGGCAGTACTACTAGTCAACCTGTAGGTGTCCTATACCTATAACACCAGGGACTAATACATGCAGATTATATCTAGTTATATTATAGTCCTTAAAAATAATGTCATTCTTTAAAATAAGTTCCAGATTGCAGCTTTAAGCAGAATACATTTTTAAGTTTGGCAAAGATTAACGTGGCAGTAGTTAACCCATTCTGACCTGAGATCAGATTCATACGAGGTTTTCCACTGGACACACACTGGTCTGATGAACCCATTCTGACCTGAGATCAGATTCATACGAGGTTTTCACTGGACACACACTGGTCTGATTAACCCATTCTGACCTGAGATCAGATTCATACGAGGTTTTCACTGGACACACACTGGTCTGATTAACCCATTCTGACCTGAGATCAGATTTAAAAAAATGTCAGTCGTTCTTCGATTTTTCAAAAATAGCAGACCTACAAGCTCGTAGCGCGCCACTCGGTGGCGCGCTATGAGCTTGTAGATCTGCTATTTTTCGATAGCTAAAGCATAACATGATGCTAACACCAAAACGGGTTCCCGGTCAGAATGGGTTAAAATGAACTCACAATGCATTGCATTGGGGCACATTGAGAGCTTGTATAGTGTGGGACACCATTACACAACAAAGTATAGATAGACAAATTCACAGAGGGTTGCCATTACTGAGGTGTACCATTAAGCGCAGCAGCACTGATTAGCTACACCTGTCCTACGGAGCACCTGCTCCATGCATTACCCCTCAGTAATGGCCGCGCCCAGGGCACCCCTCTGGAATTAG
>NC_137871.1:38595254-38600254 GCF_963924005.1 Protomyctophum bolini
GGGATCGGGAAAAAAATATCGGGAAAAAATTATTTATTAAATATATTTTTTTTTATTTTTTATTAAATCTTTTCTTAATTGTATTTAACGTTACAGAAGAAACGTGACCATCTATAAGTCTTAAAGTCATCCTCCCGAGTCTTTAGTTTTGTTTTTTAATACAGATTGGTTCATAATTAATAACAACAAAACATCCTCCTCTCGCAGCAGCCTCTTGCTGCTGCTCCTAGGAAAACTTAGCGCACGACAGTGACGTTGGCCCTAAACAGCAGATCTGCAAGCTCACAAAGAGTTGCTTTCGCAACGCGCTGTGATCTTGTAGATTTGCTACGAATGGCGACGTTCTTGCGTAACTTGCGTAACTTGCGTAACTTGTAACTTGCGTGGCTAGTAGGCTAATAGCAGAAAGCTAACGACAACAAGCAGTGGGTGCACTTATATGAATGGGACGATGTCCGGAGTTTGGAAACATTTTAAACTTGAAAGTGAAGGCAGCCCAACAGCCAGATGCAATGTTTGCAAGGCGGAAATTCCGCGTGGAGGAGCAAACAGGTCTTCATTCAACACAACAAACCTTATTCGCCACCTGAAGAACAAACATAAAGACGCACACAGTCAGTATGTTGCAGCATCAGCGGCAGCGGCTGCACTGAAACAACCGACGCTTAAAGCGACTTTTAAAAAGAAGGAACCACTGTCGGCGGACAGTGAAAGGGCCAGAACCATAACAGCCGCGATAGCCGAATTCATGGCGTTAGATGACCAGCCGCTCTCTGTGGTTGCGAACGTGGGTTTTCGCCGGCTCATGGAGATCTTGGAGCCACGTTATGTGTTGCCTTGTCGTCACCATTTTACAAAAACAGCTCTGCCTGCCGCTCAGAAAAGGCTACGCGACCACATGCAAGACGAGGTAAAAAATGTACCTGCTTTAGGATTTACCACAGACATATGGAGTTCTTCTGTGTGTCCAATGTCACTCCTTAGCTTCACTGCACAGTGGATCGACCCCAGTTTTAATTTAAAACGTGTGACGCTGCACACGGCGGATTTTAGAGGGTCTCACACGGCAGAACGTATTGGAGAGAAAATCGAGGGGATGCTTAACAGTTGGGGGATAGATAAGTCAAGGGTCCATGTGATTGTGCGAGACAACGCGCGTAATATGAAGAAAGCCATGGATGATATGGAGGTAAAGAGTGTGGGCTGTCTCGCACACACACTCCAGCTTGCAGTGCACGAGGGTCTACTGTCTCAGCGCAGCGTCATTGACACTCTGGCCATCGCGAGGAAGATTATTGGCCATTTCAAACATTCCCCGTTGGCCTACTCCCGTCTGGAAGATATCCAGCGTGATCTGAAGATGGACGTCAAGCGTCTACAGCAGGATGTGCAAGTGAGATGGAACAGCAGCCTCTATATGTTGCAGAGCATCCTGGAGCAAAAGCGGGCACTGTTGGTTTATGCAGGTTCCTATAACCTCCCAGCCACACTGACAGCTATTCAGTGGACCCTGATGGAGAAGACAGCTCAGGTGCTGGTTCCATTTGAAGAACTCACAAAGGATGTGAGCAAGGCCACTGCATCTGCAGCTGATGTCATCCCGGCAATAACAGGTTATTTTATTTATTATAATTATTATTTGCACTTGAACATTTTAACTTAGACTTAACTTAACTACAATTAAGAGAATATTTTATTTTAATACAATTATTTAACTTAACCACTTGATATGGGTATCCGGAGTCCCTCAGGGCTCAATACTAGTGTATTTTCTGTTTTCTGCTATTGTCAGGAAAGCTTCTGCTGAAAATAGCTGATCTACAAACTCGCAACGTGACGCATCACGTTGTGAGCTTGCCGATATGCTATTTTCAGCAGTTTTCTCACAATATTCATGCTGGGGTTCAAGAGGTTAAACCATCAATTCATTTCATTCATTCAAACAGCCCTCAGACGTCTGCTGTCTCAGGAGAAGACCACTGACCAAGGGGTCAAAACAATGAAGAGCACGCTCCTAGCCGCAGTGGAGACCCGCTTTGCTGGTATAGAGGAGGAGCCACTGTACAGCATCGCCACTCTGGTGGATCCAAGATACAAAGACAGGCAAGTACAGTAAACTACTGTACTATTGAATGCAATAATTCATTATTCAAGGCAATTTCTATTCATCGATTAGGTTAAATGTAGGTCTGTTGTGGTCTTAATGGTTATATTTGTGTTATAGTTGTAAGGAAATGTATCTGACTAACCGTTGTGCTCAGCTCATTAGTTGACTAGTTGTGGTAATTTTTACATTTATCTATTTTTAGATACTTCAGCCAGTCTGACAACCGGAGTACTGCCAAGGATAAGCTCATCCAGGAGGTAGCGAAGATGGAGGAGAGAGCAGCCACTGCTAGGGAAGAACCAGAGGCAGCAGTAGCAGAGCCTACGGGCAAGAAGAAACGCAAAGAAGGAAGCAGCAGCCTGGGCAGCATCTTGGACGAGATCTTGGAGGAGAATCCACTAGAGGCCCGGTCTGTGAGTACATCAGCTGAAGTCCAGGTACAGACCTATCTCTTAGAGCAAACCATCAAAAGGAAACTCAATCCTCTGCAATACTGGAAAGAGAATGCTTCAAGGTTCCCCCCACTGGCTAATGTTGCAGCCAAGTTTCTCTGTGCCCCCTGCACCTCTGTGGACAGTGAGAGACTCTTTAGTTCCGTTTCCAATGTCCTTGATGAAAAAAGGAACCGGCTCTCAGCTGAGAATGTAGAGATGCTAATCTTCCTAAAGAAAAATCTCCACTTAATTTTGCCTGAACATAACGGTGAGAGTGAGAGTGGGAGTGTAGACGAGAGTGGGAGTGGAGACGAAGAGAAGTAGGAGGTAGAAACCTTCCCTTGAAAAAGTGCCCTGAGATTTTATATCCCGTGTTTACATGTTCTGTTTGAACTGAAAATGTATATGTTCATGTTGCATTAAGCTGCTGCACTAAGGCTAAGCCAAAATTTATTTTATTCTTGTTTGTGACCTAGTACATAGGTAAACTACCTCTTTTGAAGATAATTTATTTTTGTTATTGCACTATTCTGTACTTGATTTGTTTTAATTTACATGTTTATATATTTTGTGAGCACCAGTGCTGATAAGCTTTATTGTTTTGATGTCCATGTTGGAGAGATTGGACAATAAAAAGAAACTTGGGACAATTTAATTGAGTTTTAGTCCCTTTTTTTTCTTACTGCATTGCCAAAATGTATCTGATTGGGAAGAATTATCGGAAATGATCGGAATTGTATCGGGAGCAAAAAAAGTGATCGGATCGGGAAATATCGGGATCGGCAGATACTCAAACTCAAATGATCGGGATCGGATCGGGAGCAAAAAAACGTGATCGGGACAACTCTAGCCACTATGAGTATAAATCAGGCTTGAATGGTTCAAAGAGGTGTAATGCAATACAAATGAAGAGAAGACCAAAACGAGGACACAGTTTTGGTTTGGGGGTTGAGGGGGGGGGGGGGGGGGGGGGAGTGGGCGGTAGAGGCACACAATAATAATGAGGAATTAAATAAACATGCAGCATAGACACAATCAAGTGAGAAAAACAATAACAACAAATCGGCAGCCCAATGCCAAACCGCGCGCCGCCTACTGAGCAGCGCAAATATCACAACGGACGTCCCCAGCTGAGACCCGTGCACGCAGCGCGAGGAACAGGAGGAGGAGGCGGAGGAGGTGGTGACGGGGGAGAGGGGGAGGAGGAGGAGGGGGCTGTTTCTTGTTTTATTGGGAATGTAGGCCACTTGCTATTACGGACTCCACTGCGAGCCCAGCTTGCAACCGTCAGCAGATTCTCCAGGCAGACCGAGGGACTGGGGCCGTTATGCCCGACAGTAAAGGGGCCTGTGAAATGCTGCAGCGAGCTAGCGAGGGGGAAAATCAGCTGCTCACGTTTCTGTTTTTTTAATGAACCCTCTATAGTTTAATCCCTCAATGAAATCAATAAAGCGAAGTGAGAGCCTTCATCACAGGCTGCTAGTCATCGTCACACTGCTGTAGCATTGTGAAGTTTTACATAAAGTGGAGAGAGAGAGAGAAAGTCTGTCATATAGGACGCTTCGCACTGGCACTTAGATGGCACTTAGATGGTTTATTTATAAATGTATATGTGTCTCAAAGCATTGTCATACGAGATCGAACAGGAAACTGAAGACATGCCACATGAATCAATCCATAAGCCCTTTATAACGACGCTTCCTTTTCCCTCTAACCTTTTCATCTCCCTGCGATGACTCAGAGAATCCCGCTGCTCCAAGGCAGCGCTCCACTTTCTCCACCACCTGCCAACCTCAGCCCCGCGGTGCCCGCTGGGCTGCCCCAAAGCGTGCCTACTGGTGCCCAGCGTGGGCTCCACGGCACGCTGGCCGGCAGCCAGCGGGCACGTCCAGGGTTATTATGCAGCGTGGCAGACGCAGCGGCATCGGCTGAACACTTCTATTTAAGCCATTGAGACCAGACTCTACTGAATGTCTTCTACTGTAAATCCTGACAATGTTTCTATATATGTCAGACTTGTTCATGTCAAGGACCCTCAGAATGATATGGATTTGGCCGCAGACCCCTCTCATCTCAACATACTTTGTTCCAGGGAGGGACCCCCCCCCCCAGAAGCAAAGATTTGAGTTAAGAAAACGTTTGCTGTGAAAGAGTATATACATATTCAAAGATTTGCACACATATATGTTTAAAAAATAGCAGATCTACAAGCTCGTATAGCACGACACTCGGTGCCGCGTTATGAGCTTGTAGATCTGCCTATTTTCCGATAGCTAAAGTTTAAAATAGTGTGCATAAAAAAGGTGACTATGCGTTCCAGGTCTAAATGGATTAAAGAGCCACTTCCTGTGGCTCTGGAGGAAGGACTGAGCAGGGAGAGGTACACTGGAGGGGGGAAAAGTGATCCCCGTATCACTCCAAGCTATCGGATACGCCAGGCGCGCATCGTGTTCCCGCAG
>NC_137871.1:38607754-38662754 GCF_963924005.1 Protomyctophum bolini
TTCACGGAAACACAACTGGAATCAGAAGCTTGCCTGGCTGTGGAACAACTAGTAAACACATCATTTGGCTCCAAATGAGAGCGTTACATAAAGGGAGGGGGGTGGGGGGGATTGGGGGAGACATTTTTCTGTTTCTAAAACACCAGGCATGCTGATCCCTGAGTACAGACAATTAGCATACTGATAAAATGCCACAATAACAACTTGGATTGTCTCCTTTGAGGGACAGTAAAAAAAAATAAAAGAAGAAAAAAAATGCTTATCACTTAGTGATATGCGGCTCGTGTAAATTGGAAGCACTCTAAATTAAAATGCTAATTTGAGCTATATCCTACATGCTTTAACCCATTCTGACCTGAGATCAGATTCATACGAGGTTTCCACTGGACACACACTGGTTCTGATTAACCCATTCTGACCTGAGATCAGATTATAAAAATGTCAGTCGTTCTTCGATTTTTAAAAAATAGCAGACCTACAAGCTCGTATCGCGCCACTCGGTGGCGCGATACGAGCTTGTAGATCTGCTATTTTTCAATAGCTAAAGCATAACATGATGCCAACACCAAAATGGGTGCCCGGTCAGAATGGGTTAAAGTGATTCTATTGACTCCCCTTCAAAGTGACTCCGTTCCTAACGCATCCTCACAGCCGTGAAACACCCATGAATGGGCGTCTACTGGTTTTGTTCAGAACCTGTTGCTATATCACCGCAGCGCAAAGCCATTTGGAGAGAGTATAGTCTGCCGGTTTGATTGGACATCCAGCTGAGTTCACAATGTCCTGCATGCCGTGCTGGGATCCAATGTTCATTCTGGTGTTTTTGTGTCCAAAACATATATATATTTCCAGACTGCTGCAACTGTCAAACGATGTGATCATGATTCTGGATCAAATCAGCGATTTAAGCGAGACCGACAGGCTTGGCTGATTAATTCATGGCCACACACACACCAACTGAGATGGTGGTTGTACACTACACTATCTAAAACCCTTATCTTTAACACATTCACTTAAGGGCCCCTTTAATAAATATTTACTCAGCACACCAGGTTGAAAATAGTTCACACTTCTCAAAAAGAGAAAATGATGCACCCAAAATGCACCCCCCCCCCCCCCTCCGCCCCCCACAAGACAAAGAACCCGTGACAAAAGGTTATATTGTGTGTGATACATATCTTACACGAGATGTAAGCCAGCCGGTGCTTTCTTCCTTTCCAGCTGGAATATGGAGATATCATGTTCAAATGGTGGCGCATCATCACATGATGACAGGCCGATTTTTATCGACTGCTCAGCGGTAGTTCATTCACAAGGACCGCTCCAGGACCGACGGCGGGAGAGAAGACAGACTATGCACCCACTGCACACTAAACGAAGTGGAAACCGAGCTACACTTCCTAACCATCTGTCCATTGTACCGAGACATCAGAGACAACATACTTCCCACAGATTACAACCACACACGGAGATTTTGAAAACATGACCAATGACAAAAAACTCCCATATCTGCTGGGCGAAGTACAACAATGTGCAAACACAGCAGCAAGATTTGTGAGTTGCTGTGATAGGAGAAGGATATCAAATGGAACACAACCACCCTAAAGACTAATCATTGTGTATATTCCTGCACTATACCTGCATCGAGTTATCTTGGTACACAGAAGTTGATCTATTGAAGATTCTGACCTTCACACATAATTTTTGTTCTGATTGTATTGCTGTATCGTTGTATTGTTCTTTCTGCTTTGGCAATGTAAACGTATGTTTTCTCATGCCAATAAAGCCCTTTGAAATTGAAAATTGAAATTGACTACATTTAGTTAACCTTTTAGTTTTCGGTCTATCACATTATTGTTGGAATTTACAGGGCATAATATATATCGACGGAAACTGGAGTATCTCCAATGCAAAGCCAAGAGCAAAGCAATTTATTTAATCAGGGCTCTCCCCATTGTCATTAGCTTAGCAGTGGTAATGTAGCCTGAAGCTCAGCTCTCGGCATGTTACTCAAATTAGCATTGTAGCATTGTGACCTGACATAGTACACTGCTCAATCCAAGACATGGGTCAGCGTGGTTATGCATTGCCCTCGTCACTGCTGTCACTTAATTGGTCCAAAACACGGGACACCTCATAAACTTATTATGAAGCGCGCATGGGTGTTTATTTTATTAATTCACAAACATCCAAACTATACCAAGGTCTCGTTCCGCATTTATGACGACCTACTTAAATCAGATAGATTAGCCAATTAAAGCAGAACGGATAGCTGGAGCCATGAAGCTGGCGAGCCAGCCACACATGACGACAATGCATACACACATACAGTACAGTGCAGATTGTTGACTGTCCTACAAGCTAATCTCAATGACTCTGGCTGGGTACCAAAAAAAACAACAACCGTAATGACAGACAAATTACAGCTGCGACGTTGAACATTATCGCTAGAACCTTGGTTTGCATAGCTATAAATCATCTTTATCTGTTGCTCCTGTGATCTGTGAGCGAGGAACTGCAAGCAGTGCTTCCATTCTGTCTCTGTTCCGAAATTATATTTCGGGACAAGCCCACAACCCCCCTCCAACCCCCCCCCCCCCCCCCCCCCCCCTCCTCTCTCTCTAGCTGTTTTCTCATTTGAACACAGGGAAATGTCCAGGGAATACAGGTTGGGACATTGTCCAGTGTGGCCTTTCACACAGTCATGCAATCATTGTTTTACTTCCTTCCACAGAACATACAGAACACACTGAATTGCTTCACATGTGCCGGTCTACCGTTGATGCACCCAAGCAAACTAATTGCTAATTGCATTATAGGGCCATAGTAGGCCTATAATGTAGACAACAAGCCACAATCTACTTTTCATCCAAGCGATGAGATGTCCTCCAAGCTGGAGGACATGGGTTTCTATGCTACAGATGACTGCACACACAGGTCGTCGTCTACACTTACTAAAGAGACCTTCATGTTTTCCCGACTCAAATATTAATGAATGGCAAAATGAAACTGGATTTCAGTTAACTAATTGTATCCATCTCCACAAACGCCTCGGGAGGAGGGGAGGCTACCATCGGACAATCACCGCATCCATTCACCAATTACCCCCAGACTTAAACTCAAGGGTCCTGCCAGCTTAAAGTCTGTTGCATATCCAATCGTACTGAGCCACACTGTTGTGTTGAGAAGTTTGGGGGTCTCTCTCTCTCTCTCTTTCTCTCTCTCTCTCTCATCGATGGCATTCTTAACAAATGCAAATGGCAGCCACTTGACGTGAAGAATAGGAGGGACAGACAGGTTGTCGAGTGAGGGAGGCGAGGAGGAGGCTGGGAGGAGGATGGGCCGTGTGTGGGAGCCAGGGCCGCATTCACCTGGCTTTTGCCCTCCATTTCCGAGGGCTTTTTCACAGACAAATGGGTTTCACCACAAGCGCGAAGCATGAGATGGAAGGGGGGGATTGTGTGTGTTGTTGTGTGTCGGGTTGGGGGGTCATAGTGGTGATGTGTGTATGTGTGTGTGTGTGTGTGTGTGTGTGTGTGTGTGTGTGTGTGTGTGTGTGTGTGTGTGTGTGTGTGTGTGTGTGTGTGTAGAGAGAGAGGGGGGGAGGAAGGGCTGCTGGGTGAATCACACTTAGCTAATAGCTCTGGCCAAACCCTTAAAACAAGCACACAAGCCCTTGGCAGTGTGGAGCATTGGATTGTGGGATTCTCGCATTGCTGTGGAATCCCCGAGGAAATAACAGAGGCCCTAATGGCTTTCCACAGCAAACCAAAACGTCGCATTAAAAACTACTCCACATCTGGTTGCCGTGGCGACATGGGCCTGCATTTAATTTGTAGCGTGGGCGTATGTTTGTATTCACTCTGCGGTCCAATCTGCAATCATGACCATCCAGGCTGCCAAGAGATGGGTAGTGGATGCATGTGTCTGTGCACATGTATGGACGACGTGTGTGTGTGTGTGTGTGTGTGTGTGTGTGTGTGTGTGTGTGTGGGCATGCATATGTGTGCAGTTCTGTAGCTGAAACGGCAATACGTAAAAAAGCAAGGATACACGACTATTTATTATTAACTAGTTCAAGATTAAACCATTGTAAATGGCATAATTAACAACTTCCTACCCAACGATAGTTTAGGTTGCTTCTTAAATTTAACCTTTGGGATTATTATAGTGTGTACGTATGTGGTTAATGATAATGTTGTGAGATATTGTACTATATTGACTTGTAGTGATGTCGAAAGAGATTTTGTATATTTCCTCCTAAAATTCTATACTCAAAACGAAAAGCTACTAAAAGAATATGAATCCTGAACTACAATATAAAAACACAGAGAACAAAGTACTGTAGCAGGAGCGCTGCTGCTATACTGTATGTAATGATGGACCATGCATGGCGTAGGTAGAGTAATTATTGTTTTATAGCCTACATAAAGCCTGCATGAGAGTCCACTATGCAAATAAACACTCGCTTATGGCTTTACTTACTCCGACAGGTAACAATTGCACTATATTTTACGAGAATGATAGCGAACCTTGTTAACCCATTCTGACCGGGCACCCATTTTGGTGTTGGCATCATGTTATGCTTTAGCTATTGAAAAATAGCAGATCTACAAGCTCATATCGCGCCACCGAGTGGCGCGATACGAGCTTGTAGGTCTGCTATTTTTGAAAAATTCGAAGAACGACTGACATTTTTAGAATCTGATCTCAGGTCAGAATGGGTTAATCAGACCAGTGTGTGTCCAGTGGAAACCTCGTGTGAATCTGATCTCAGGTCAGAATGGGTTAATAACTATAGGCAGCTACAGTAATGGTCAACAGTTATTGTTAAACAACAGAACATGATGATACGTATACTGTATAGGTACTAGATAGCATATTGTAGTGCTTGTATTACGGTAAAGACACATTGGCGTTCTTTTTTTTTTAACCTTCGTTTACGATAAGAATCAGTCCGTGTGAGCGTAGAGGAAAAAGCAATTAATTGTCTCCCATGCCTTGCATTTCACTGGAGCTCTGAGAGTCTGAGGTCCATTAGAGAAACACAAGTGTAATTAAATGTGAGGAGAATATTCTCTGCTCTTGTCAAACGGGGGCCCATACATGGAGCTACGTCCCCTAGGGCGATGTGGCCCCTACACACAAGCCTTTTCTATTACGTCTAATTGTTAGTCTCCTAGCGTGTGTGTGTGTGTGTGTGTGTGTGTGTGTGTGTGTGCCAATGTGTGGGGTGCACATACGCCTGGTGATTGTGAGAGAGCTGTGCTGAGAAGCATGTCCGCTGCTGCTAATTAAAAACATGGTCTCTGACCAGGCAATCTCATACAGCTCTGAAATCATCCCTGCGTCCCACCGGGTGCCACAGCACTCTCTGCTGAACTGAGAAAGCTGGGGGGAGAGGGGGGTGCAATTTAAACACTTCCATCCTGCATGCGTCCCTTTTTTGGGCATATAAAAAAAAAAGTTTGATTATCTTACGAAATAGCTGATCTGCAAACTCGCAAACATAAGGTTTGTCTGCAGCCTCTGGCACAATTTCTGTAGGTAGAGTTAAAGATGTAAAAGTTAAAAATGTACAATTATGAGATAGTTTGCGAGACATAAACTGTCTAATACACAACATTCGCAATGCATCGCTAGTTTCGCTACACATTGTGAGCTTGTAAATCTGCCCGTTTCGCTTTTGAAATACATTGCAGGGCATTTGGCTTTTGATCTCCTCCCCAGCTAAAATATGATTGATAGTTAGGAAAGTTCCATTTGGTTCCAATTAGGAACCAAATGGACGCTTGCGGGTCTGTAACTCAAAAGGAGCATAGTAGATGGAAGCAAACAAAAACATTGAACATCACTGCGATGGATTACATTTTCAAAGCATGTCCTTGTCAACCACCATGATCAAAGTCCACGAAACTGAAATGGGCTAAAAGCAAAAGTATAAGTAAAAACATGCTTCAAATAAAAAAAGGACCAGACATGGGTTTCTACAGCTGCAAACCAACACGCCGTCTTAAACGTGCATGTGACCTATAGCCAGCGCCGTGTCATGTTAATACAGTATGTCACACTAGTATATTAACGTCTACCGTATTCCTACAGGGAAACACTTTTAGCCATCAGTGGTCCCGTCCAGGCCACCTTTAACCCTCCGCCTGTCTGCCAGAGGTGACCTCTGCCCTTTGACACAGACAGGAATCTGTCACCGCCTGTTGACAGCAGGACCAGAGCATGACCCTTGACCCCGCAGACCCTCACGTCGGCCCCCCTTCACCTCGTTAAGCTATGTCTCAATGGGGTGAGAACAGGAAGTGTGTGCGGCGGGGCTGAGAGAGAGAGTGTGTGTGTGTGTGTGTGTGTGTGTGTGTGTGTGTGTGTGTGTGTGTGTGTGTGTGTGTGTGTGTGTGTGTGTGTGCGCGCGCGCTATGTGTGCGTGCGTGTGGTCGCACAGGCAGTTGCCAGGATGTCACAATTATGGAGCGTCCATTCCTTCCTGTGCTCAGCTGCCACAGAACGGGACTCTTAAAGTGAAGTACCCGTGGCTGTGACAAACAACGTTGTTTTGAACAGCACAGCCTCTGCTTTGTCCCTCACTCAGCACACCTGGCCAGAACCGTGCCATGAGACAGCCACGCTTTAGAGCCAGGGCGAGTCCATTAACCCAAATCCAACCCGCTCACATGGTTCTGCCGGGGGGGGGGGGGGGGGGGGGGCGAGCGACCGCGGCGGCGTCGCTCACCTCGTGAACCGCAGCCGAGCGTACACGGCATCTGTCACGACTCAGGGAGACGAGCTTAACGAGTCAATAATATGCAGCGTTTATTGGGCCTCCGCCCCGCACACACACAAATGACTATACGTAGTCACGCAGCGCGCTAAATGAGCTTGTTACTATAATGTGTGTGTGTGTGTGTGCGCTCGCTCGGCTCGTCACGCACGGCGTGCCTCGCGTGCACGTTTGAGACACGTCGTGCGTGCGCCTGGTTTAGAGTGTATAGCTAATGAAACGAGGAGGGAAAAAAACCAAAACACAATCAGTTTCTTTAAAAGGATGGTTTGGTAATTGCTACGGACAGACCACTGTGGCGAAGAAGACGTGAAAATACTTTATATATAATATACTGCATAATGCATTTGGTAGAAGCATTATGATAAGGCTCATGAGCATTATCAGGCATTCTGGCACACGCACGGACACACACACGCACGCACGCACACACACACACACACGCACATACATACGTACATCCATGAGCTCGCACATACACCCAGGGTGCGCCGATCGCGCTAATTAATTCATTTGTGGGGTTCAAGTTTCAATTTCATCAGTTTAAATAGGATAATTAACAACCAGCTTTCTAGGGGCCCCTTGCTCTAATTTTTGTGGAACAACCCCCTCCCACACACACACACACACACACACACACTCCAACCCCCCCTCTCTATTCATCTACCTGCCTTGGGTAATTAACAGTGTGCGTCTGGGACCAGTGCAATCACAATTGGTTCACGCCCACAACCTTTCCCAAGGCGGCTTCTAATCTGCCATTGGCTCGACGTGGGAGTGACAGTGGGTCTGACCACACACACCTCCTGAGACTGTATAGCGGGCCACTGAACAGTTACATTTGCAAAATGCTATATATGTCCATAATGTGCAAGAGACCGACTGCATGATTCAGCTAGAATGAAAGGGCATCCATGTGTGTAAATGGTGTGATGAATTGAAAATGGTGGACCCTGTTGTGCAATGCTTTATCAGTGTGTCGTCCACAGAAACAGTCTTTGTATTGAGTTGTGCTTTCATGTGAAATGTACCCGTTCTGCAAACTGTTAATAAATACTTCAATCAATCAATCAATCAATGTTTGTTATCATCAAACCTATCATCAACCTATCATCAATCCTAATCCTATATGAATTGTATATGAAGGACCCCAATGGAAACAAGCCTGCAGCCATAGGCTTTCTTGGGTTTTAAATGAAATCCTCTTTGCAGAACTTGTATTCCTGTGTTTCTTTTCTGCAAACTAAAGTCAACTGGGTCAAACTAAACGTAACGCCTCAACTCTACATTCCAAGTTCTTGTTGTCAGGGAGGGGGGGGGGGGGGGGACCCCAGTTCAATCAGGATTCTTTTGGGGGGAGGGAGGGGGGGGGGGGGGGGTCACGGCCTGAAAAGGCTGAGCACCACTGATCTAATCTATCAATGAATGTGAATGAAAACATGTCACGTCTCTCAACATGGCAGGCGTTTCATTACAGATGAGCTGTCAGGGAATGATGAAGCTACTGTCGCATGGAGCTGAAGGTGAGCTGGTATTTTTAAACACTTTCACCCTAGCATGTCTAATTTGGGCCGAAAACTTGGAAAACGTTTCAAAAGTATGCGAAAACAATGCGTCTTGAAGCTCACAACATGACAAATAGCATTGGGAGCTTCTAGATCTTTCTATATCTCCGCCACGCAACAACACCATCACATGACAAAAGCTAAAGTCTCTGAGTTAGCATTTAGATTGTTTTTTACAGGTTGGAAAGTCCGCAGAGAGAATGGACGTTGTGTATCTATCTATTCTCCACACACCATATTGACACTGATGAATTTTTTAAGCAATTTAACCCACTGGCCGCGAGAAAAACCCATTAAGGTCTAAATCCTTCCCAGCAGCACGTTTACTAATTTAACCCATTCTGACCGGGCACCCATTTTGGTGTTGGCATCATGTTATGCTTTAGCTATTGAAAAATAGCAGATCTACAAGCTCATAGCGCGCCACCGAGTGGCGCGATACGAGCTTGTAGGTCTGCTATTTTTGAAAAATTCGAAGAACGACTGACATTTTTAGAATCTGATCTCAGGTCAGAATGGGTTAATCAGACCAGTGTGTGTCCAGTGGAAACCTCGTATGAATCTGATCTCAGGTCAGAATGGGTTAAAGAGCCGAAGGGGGGCAACGGAAGGACAAACTGCGGCATGGAGAGAAACAGAGGAGGGAGAGAGCACAGGATGAAAGAGAGGTGAACACAGCCCAGACCCCGTTGGTCCAGAACCCTCATTAGTGTCTGTGAATGTGCGCGTGCGTGCGTGCGTGCGTGTGTGTGAGTGCGTGCGTGCGTGGTATCCAGATGCACCCCCCCCCCCCCTCTCTGACAGGTACCCAGCTTGTTACCCAGCATGCCGCAAGAGTCATTAAGGTCAAAGGGTGCTGGTTTGTCCACTTCCTGTCAATTAGCAAAAGAAAAAGGACTCCATCAATCACTGAACACTGTTTCAGCTATACGGGGCAGCTGCCACTGTTCCCGTGTGTGTGTCAGCGTGTCCCAAAACGCTAATTTGTTACAATGCCACCATACAGTGAGTGTTCAGGATCCCCTCCACTCACTTCTGGGCAAAGCCTCAAGGCCTAAGATTCATTTCTTAACCCGTTTCCATCTCTTTTTTTAATTTAACCCATTTTGACCTGAGATCAGATTCAAAAAATGTCTTCTACTTCCTGACAGTTTTCTGAAAAAGCTATATGTTTCCATGTCAGTCGTTCTTTGATTTTTCAAGAATAGCAGACCTACAAGCTCGTAGCGCGCCACTCGGTGGCGCGCTATGAGCTTGTGGATGGAAATAACTCTTCCTATATTTCTGGGCCTCTTCCGACTTCCTTCACAGGTGTTACCGATGATACTAATTAAGGTTCTGTTCCGTTCTGGATTCTGCGCGTTGGCTCATGGAAACCCGCTGCATCGGTGGGTCTCAAAGTGTCCTGGAGTGGATGTGTAACTCTTACAGACTATGTTTATTTGTCCACTTTGTAAAAAGAAGAAGAAAGAAAATCCATCTACAAAGCTCACAGCATGTCGCAATGAATGATCGGCTATTTCCGCTATTCATCATTCGACAAAGGGTATAGACAGCTAACAACAGCAGGGCATCAGTTTCTTACATTCCAGTAGCGCGGTCGCACACACACAAATAAAAGCATTTTCATGGTCTCCGAGCTCAATTAAAAAACGCAATTTATTGGACCAGGGCTTTTATTCATACAACTACTACGCAGCTTGTGAAAGAGCCAGAGGAACGTCTCTAGATGTTTCAGACAAAAAAAACAATATTGCGACGCTTCAAGGACAGAGTCTGATCACCTCACCAACACTCTCATAGACCAGGGTATAGACGGCAGACAAGAAAAAAATAAATAAAAAGATAGTGGATTGAAGTGGAGAGATGGAGACAGAGTTGAGTGAAAAAGGAGGGGAGGGGAGGGGAGGGGGGAGAAGCGTGAAAACAGAGTCACAAGGAGAGAGCTCCATGCGGCATGGGGTTATGATGAGGGTAGGACAACAGTCACGCGAGGGACGGACGGATAGAAGGGGGAGGGAGGCAGGGAGCGAGAGATGGGTGGATGGATGAATGGATGGATGGATTGATTGAGGGAGGGGGGATGTGTGGGTGGCAGAGGAAGAGGAGGATGAGGGGTGGGAAGGAAGGAGAGAGAGCGAGGGAGGAGGACCAGAGGAGAGAAGTGAGGTGTTTACAGGCTTTCCAAGGCCTAGTCAGGCCACATCAATCACCGCAGAGGAGTGCCATAAATCACACTTCTCCCACAGGGCGGGCACGCACGCGCCACTGTGTGTGTGTGTGTGTGTGTGTGTGTGTGTGTGTGTGTGTGTGTGTGTGTGTGTGTGTGTGTGTGTGTGTGTGTTGAAGAGAGCGAGTGAGAACAAAAGCGAGCTTGTGTGTCTCTATACATGCATGAGTTCATTTATTTTATTTTTGTCAACTGTCAGACCATGGTTTTTGGCCGTGTGTGTGTGTGTGTGTGTGTGTGTGTGTGTGTGTGTGTGCGTGCGTGCGTGCGCAACTGCGCGCACACATGAAAGGCACGATCAGATCCTTGTTAAAAGAACAGTAAAACGTCCGTGAGACGCAGCGAGTGATAGACGACGGCACGCCAACGCGTCCCCCGTGGCTTTGATAAACAGCAGCGTCGTCTGCCAGGGGACGCCGGGAGGAAACACCACGCACCTTATACAAGGCTTACAGTTACACGCCGCCGCCATGGCCTACACACGGTTAAAGGCAAGAGAAAAGAGAAGAAGGGAGACGGAGAGGAGAGAGAGAGAGAGAAATGGCAGTGAGGGAAACGAGAGTGCCAAAGACAGCGAGAGAATGTTTAGGAGGAATGGTGGATGATGTATTTGTCACTGTCAGCTCTGCCTGCCTCTGGCTCCTAACTACAGAGAGCATGCACCCGGCTGCTCCCCTCCATCTATTCACCTCTCCTCCTGTTGTTTTTATCCTGCTCCCCTCTCTGCTCATCAGTTCACCTCTCCTCCTGCTCCTCTCTGCTCATCAGTTCACCTCTCCTCCTGTTGTTTTTATCCTGCTCCCCTCTCTGCTCATCAGTTCACCTCTCCTCCTGCTCCTCTCTGCTCATCAGTTCACCTCTCCTCCTGTTGTTTTTATCCTGCTCCCCTCTCTGCTCATCAGTTCACCTCTCCTCCTGCTCCCCTCTCTGCTCATCAGTTCACCTCTCCTCCTGCTCCCCTCTCTGCTCATCAGTTCACCTCTCCTCCTGTTGTTTTTATCCTGCTCCCCTCTCTGCTCATCTAGTCACCTCTCCTCCTGCTCCCCTCTCTGCTCATCAGTTCACCTCTCCTCCTGCTCCCCTCTCTGCTCATCAGTTCACCTCTCCTCCTGCTCCCCTCTCTGCTCATCAGTTCACCTCTCCTCCTGCTCCCCTCTCTGCTCATCAGTTCACCTCTCCTCCTGCTCCCCTCTCTGCTCATCAGTTCACCTCTCCTCCTGCTCCCCTCTCTGCTCATCAGTTCACCTCTCCTCCTGCTCCCCTCTCTGCTCATCAGTTCACCTCTCCTCCTGCTCCCCTCTCTGCTCATCAGTTCACCTCTCCTCCTGCTCCCCTCTCTGCTCATCAGTTCACCTCTCCTCCTGCTCCCCTCTCTGCTCATCAGTTCACCTCTCCTCCTGCTCCCCTCTCTGCTCATCAGTTGTTGTTTTTATCCCACCTCATGTTGTTCTTTACACCTGCGTCCACCCACGACTCTCCCTCCCTCTACTCCTCTACGCCATCTCTCCCCTGAATGTCATCATTCTCGCCGCCCTTTCTTATAGGTTAACCACGTTGTTCACATGTAGGGGTCCCTCATGGGTCTATACATGGTCCACGTTTTGTTTTGTTTGTTTCGTTATACAACGCATTGAAAAATAGCTGATTTACAAACTCATGAGGTATTGCATTTGTGAGTGTGTTGTAGCGTGTACTGTATGGCGAATGTTGGCGTAACACGCCATCCATGCACAGAGAAGCGATGTTATAGGATTCATGTGGTTAATCTTATGGGGTTTTTCTGCATGGTATACCACCGGCTTAACGACACTCACTGTGTGTATAGGCTATATAGTGACTGTACATACAGACTGTACAGCACATCATGGTATACAGTATATAATATGTAAGAAAAAGGAAGTAAAACAAAAGCAAATATGGACATTTCCCAAGAGACTCATGGTAGCTGTGGACAAAAAGACGTCTGTCTGAATGCTCCGAGGCGGTTATACGTCTAGATTGGACGGATCGGAGGGAGTGGGAGCACTCGTTTTGTTTCACTCTCGGGCTGAATCAAAAATGGTTTTACATGAATGCCCTTTTACATCACTGGGAAACAAGGCAGGCACGCCACCAGCGAGGCCACCACCGCGCGCACCAGTGCCCACATCTAAGCAATGAAGCGCCATCTGAGGTGAATGGCATAGATGGGTTATAACTATAGGGATGTCTAGTATAACACATATTGTATCCACTAATACGCAGGATGTCGAGTGAAATGTGACAAATACCCACTCCTCCTATAGACATGACCAGATTCCTCCCTCTGTACTCAGAAACATCCGTTTGCTCCCTCATGTGGAATGTTGATTCTTTTTCCCCCCTCAACTCTTTCTGGTCTGCTGGGAAATGTAAACATTTACGATTTCCTTTACATTTACCATATTGTGTAGCTATGAATAAGTGATAAATAATATATTTCATTAATTTCAATTTAATAGACTGCTGCTGACCGTGTCAAAACACGTACAAAATATTATATATACAAATTCTTACATATTCTTCTCGTCTCTCTTCCTCTGCTCTCATCTCATCTCTCCCTCCTAGTTGTCTGCTCTGGCTTTGGGCCATTCCCTCAATCAGCCTGTCTGTGACAGCAGAGGTTCAAAAACAGACGTAAAGCATGAGGTATAAAGAACTCTGAAATGCTCTCGTTAACTAATTAGGCCCTCTACTTCACAGCACAGGGAATAGAGTAGAATGGTGATAGTTACAAGCCTGCAGATCTCCTATTTCCTCTAAAGAAACATGTGTCCAATGATGACTGAAACGCAATTCATACTTTTTGTGACACCTGCATGCAAGCCCGCCATGCCTGTGTGCACACATCAAGCCTGACTGCAAAGACAGAATGTTCCATAATGAGAGGGAACCTGCATGTCACACACCTCCCGGTGAAAGGCTGGGTGCACTCAAAGCGCGTTGGCTCTCAGCCCATCAATGGCTGGCGAGTGCTCTTTATCTGACTCACCTTGAAATATGTGGAGATGCTTATTGTATATCTGCACATAATACCGAGAAGACTGACTGCCCACGTGAAAACTATCAGCGGCTCCGACGCCAACCTTGAAGCAGATCCACGAGGTTCTCTTTAGAAAGGAACAATAGACAGCCAGCCAGCGTTGGTGTACAGAGGCAACACATGGGAGACCCAGCTATAGATACGCTGCATGGTGTGATGTCGGGCTGCTCCGGGCCCTGCCAGCCACCGGCACAATCGATGAGATCGCTTCACACTCGCTATTAGTCACCATGGTCCCCCAATCTATAGGCTGGGAAGCAGAAGAGTGTGTGTGTGTGTGTGTGTGTGTGCGTGTGTGTGTGTGTGCGTGTGCGTGCACGTAAAAACATGAGCAAGATAATAGGCCAACAATAACACCCTTGTTCCCTAAACCATTAAAACTATGCATGCACATGCGCGCACACACACACACACACACACACACACACACACACACAGCCATTCTGGGGCAATCAATGTGCAGATGAGGGGTCATGTGATCAATATTGTCTGTACCTCTCAGCTCTCCAGAGGTCTCGTAATGGTCATGTGTCAATGCGATGATGCCAACTGTCATTCATCAATGCGTGTGACGTGTGTGTGTGTGTGTGTGTGTGCGTGCGTGCATGAAATGGGTAAATACATTTTTCTTGGTGTGCCGGATTGTGTCTATGAAATAGGGCAGGCAGATGCATCACCGTCACTCAAACGTGGAGTTGAGGTGAGGTTGTCAAAGAGTTGCCCTGTAATTGCCTTTTGCGTTTTCAGAAGTTCTTCTAGCACAATGACACTAGTATTGGATTGGCTGTGGTGCTGCGACAATGTTTTGCATTATGGCAACGGAGAAGGGATTTGTGTGAGTGACCCCCACCCCCCCCCCCCCCCCCCCCACATACACACACACACACACACACCCACACACACACACACATCCCCGCTCCAATGTCATTAAGACCCCACATATAAATCCGAACGATTCAATGTTCTGTGTAATCTGCAAAGTGCGATTGTTAATTCCTTGTGTCACTTGTGTTTGTATCACCAGTCAATCAAAAGGTTGCCATTGGAAACTAAGTGCCAGGTTTTTGCTGCCCCACAGTTAATCAAAATAAGATGACAGTCAAGAGAATTGAACATGAAACGGAAACATGTACGTAGGATGAGGTGTACTGGTGCACACGGCTATATCTGAAACATGTAGGATGAGGTGTACTGGTGCACACGGCTATATCTGAAACATGTAGGATGAGGTGTACTGGTGCACACGGCTATATCTGAAACATGTAGGATGAGGTGTACTGGTGCACACGGCTATATCTGAAACATGTAGGATGAGGTGTACTGGTGCACACGGCTATATCTGAAACATGTAGGATGAGGTGTACTGGTGCACACGGCTATATCTGAAACATGTAGGATGAGGTGTACTGGTGCACACGGCTATATCTGAAACATGTAGGATGAGGTGTACTGGTGCAGACGGCTATATCTGAAACATGTAGGATGAGGTGTATACTGGTGGTGCACACGGCTATATCTGAAACATGTATAGGATGAGATGTACTGGTGCACACGGCTATATCTGAAAAGTGCAGGCAATATTAGACAATTTGTCCTGCTGGCAGTGTGCACACAAAAATACGATGCTGATTGGACTAGGCCCTAGTTGAAAATATGTGAGACTAGCTATGGACACACACACACACACACACACACGGTCTGTTTTTTTGTTGCTGCTGGGCAGGATACAAACAAACAAAAGAAGCCACCATGCTCATAGATCAAGTTGAGGAAAAGACAGCTGAGAGAGATGAAGTGAGAGTGACACAATGAGGGTGAACGGAAGACAGAGTGAGGAGGTAAAAGCAAAAAGGACAGGAGTTGAGCGCTCGCTCTCTCTCTGTCTCTCTGTCTCTCTCTCTCTCTCTGCCGAGGCTTATAAACCCACTTTAATTGGCCAATTAACACCAGAGGGATGAAATTAGCCTGTTTAATCATAGCCGTGAAACACGTTGTCTGCCTGTGCATGCGCATACTGCAGCATAATGTGCCTTTCAGATGGCAGGGAGCACGGCCCTGCACACAGCAGGACCCCACAGAGGTCTGGGGTTCTAAAAGGGTCAACTGAACGTTGACGGGCAGGCAGCACAGATGTAACAACAACACACACCGTGGCCATCATGGGATCCCAACCGACAACCCCCGGCAATCCCTGTCTTTTAGCAGGGATCACATATATAACCTCTGTCCAGCAGCACAATCTGTTGCACCTATACTGCCATCTGTCTCTCTCTCTCTGTACTCATGCACCCCCAGCACGCGCACACACACACACACACACACACACACACGCACACACATCCCTCTCATTGTTCTCAATCCCATGCACACTCTCAATTCAATACAAAAGGTTTTATTTTTATTGGCATGACAAAAGAAAACATGTGTTTACGTTGCCAAAACAAGTGTGAAACAAAACGATCAAAACTAAGAAATGCGTGCATAATTGAAATGAATAACATTTAAAATTATATAAAAAGTATAGCCTACAAAACAGCCTACAAAAAGATATATTTAACCCATTAAAACCTGGAAAGCATCTTGTGTCATTTTGGATTTTATGGTTTTTCAGAAAACTCTTAAGATTTTAGAACAGTGGTTCTCAAAAATAAATCAGATCTACAAGCTTGCAGCGCATCACGTCGTGCCACACTGCGAACCTTTTAATGGTGAAAGTGTGTGTGTTCACTGTCCAGCTCAGTGGCCTTGTGGTTAGAGTGTCCCTGAGACTGGGAGGTCGGGGTTCGATTCCCGGTCGGGTCATACCAACGACACTAAAAATGCAGTGCCTCCCCGTTTGGCACATCAAGGGTCGGATTGGGGGCAAGTCCCTGTGACATGTCCAGGGGGTGTACATCCATCTGCCTCACTCTACAGAAAAAGGAGATAGGCTCCTGCCATATTTGGGCCTCATGGCTCAGCAAGACTTATATGAACAGTATAGTTCTATGTACCGAGATCAACTCAGTGCAGATTGCGGCAAGCGCTGAAGACTTTCTCTCTGAGCAGTAACTTTACCAACACAGCAGAGCTGGCATTTTGTTCGGTTTAGAAACGTTTGATTGTTCTTCATTAACTTTCCCTTTAGCCGTTGATCCGAGTAGATCTATTCCCCAATAATCACTTCACAGTATTTCCTCCTTTATTTTGCCATCGATCGCCCACTGTTCAGCCCTTTGTAATTACTTTTTTCAGCTTGTATCCCTAATCAGAGACTGTTTATGGAATAGGGACCCTCTGTGTTTATCCACGTGCGCATGTGTGCACGTGCGTGCGCGTGCGTGTGTGAGCACCTCTGTCCTTGTGTTTGTGTAAGCTTCCTTCTCAAACAGACCCATAAGAGACGATTTTTACAGCTCTGGCAGTGATTCTCAACCCGTTTAATTTCAAGGACCTCCAGTTTGACATGCATTAGTCTACGGACCGCCATTTCTATCCCTGGGACCCCCAATAGAATTGTAAATGTTAATTTAACTCTGAGAGTGTACAAATGTTCCATTTGTCGGCAAAATAACTGAAACGCCTTGCCGGCGCTACAAGTTGAAGCCGCGCACAAGCGTCATTTCCATCCACCACCATATATGGCCGTCTCCATATATGAATGATCACAACACGGAACCCTGGATAACCATACACGGAGAGAAGACTGGATCATCACCTAGATCTGCATATATGGAGCCGGCCAGCAACTCTACATCGGACCTCGTATACCTCAAACCCTGAGATCTCCATATATGGAGCTGACCTGTTATGACATTCCATATGTTGATCTGACCTCATCAAAGCCTGTACACTCAAGACACGCTCCATATATGGCCAGTACAGAATTAATTCCATATGTTGATCTGACCTCATCAAACCCTGTACACTCAAGACACGCTCCATATATGGCCAGTACAGAATTAATTCCATATGTTGATCTGACCTCATCAAACCCTGTACACTCAAGACACGCTCCATATATGGCCAGTACAGAATGAATTCCATAATGTTGATCTGACCCCGCATGCCAAAGCGCCAGCGCTCGCCCAGCAGTCTGTTGTCACCCAGGCGGATGTGTGCATCCTTTAGGGTGACGTTGTTTCTCGCCCTCAAGCGTCTTACTATATGTTTGGGTGGCCGTGACACACACACACACACACACACACACACACACACACACACACACACACACACACACACACACACACACACACACACACACACACACACACACACACACACACACACACACACACACACACACACACACACACACACACACCACTACTCTCCTCCATCTTGCCCATCTTGTTCGTTTTTCAGCACCATCTAAAGAAGGCCTGCAGATCTTTATCCACACATTCTTTCCTGTCAGCTTTTTCCCCCCCAATCCCAGCCTCTATCTATCGCAGCGCTCTCTCTCCCCTTCACGTCCCTCTCTCAACCCCGCTCGGCGCTCTCTCTCTCTCTGAGTCAGTGCACGTGGGTCTTATCAGATGTGTGCGGGAAGCCAAAACAAAGAGCGCGCGGCTTTCGTTTTTCGCCTCATTATTTTGTAATTTCACAAGCCAATAACTTCTGCCTCTCGCACGCTCTCTGCCTGTCTCCTCGCTCACGCGTGGAGGGACAGGGAGAAGAGGAGAGGTTGTGGAGGAGAGAGAGATGGTTGGGTTCTCTCTCTCTGCCTGTCTCCTCGCTCACGCGTGGAGGGACAGGGAGAAGAGGAGAGGTTGTGGAGGAGAGAGAGATGGTTGGGTTCTCTCTCTCTGCCTGTCTCCTCGCTCACGCGTGGAGGGAGAAGAGAAGAGGTTGTGGAGGAGAGAGAGATGGTTGGGTTCTCTCTCTCTCTCTCTCTAGCTGTCAGATTAGAAAAGGGATTCCTTGGGTGTGTGTGTCTGGGAGAGAGCGAGAGACAGAGAGAGACAGAGAGAAAGAGACAGAGGAAAATAAGGATTTTGGCTGCAGGGCATACGTTTTACTTTTTTGCTGCGGCTGCTGATTATTGTGTGAAGGTCAAAAAGTGATTGCCTCCTCTGTTCCAGCGAGAGCAATACTCACAAAATAATATCTCTGTACGTGCGCACTCGCCCTCCCCGTGTATCATGCCGATATCATTCCTTGGAGAGGGGGGGAGATAGGCAGAGTCAGACGGGACACATTAACCCATTCTGAACGGGAACCCATTTTGGTGTTAGCATCATGTTATGCTTTAGCTATTGAAAAATAGCAGATCTACAAGCTCATAGCGCGCCACCGAGTGGCGCGCTACGAGCTTGTAGGTCTGCTATTTTTGAAAAATCGAATAGCGACTGACATTTTTAGAATCTGATCTCAGGTCAGAATGGGTTCATCAGACCAGTGTGTGTCCAGTGGAAACCTCGTATGAATCTGATCTCAGGTCAGAATGGGTTAAAGTCAGCCTATGTTGTGTTGGAGGAATCAGAGCCGGAGGCCCGGGTTCATTCAAAATGTCTTTTCTTCAGTAATCAATGTTGTTTTGCCTATAGTCAAGTTGCCTTTGTAGAGTGGATGGACTCCCTCTGGAGAGATGCATTCTATTCAAGCCAAAATAAGTTGGTACACAATAGACAATAGTAGAGAGAGATCTGCTGCACAGTGTGCATACTGTATGTACACTTGCCCGTTCGTGCACACACACACACACGCACACAAGAACGCATGCATGCACGGCACGCACATCCCTATTCCGTCTCCCCTCTCCTCACTGAGCTGCAGTAGTAGCTATGGTTGTATGGTGATAGATGGATACAAAGGCAGAAGTATAATGGCATGTTAGTTGCACCTCAATGGGCCATTGAACTCAGGACTGCAGCAGTGATTTCCAGGTAAAAGTTGTGATGGTGTGTGTGTGTGTGTGTGTGTGTGTGGTATGCACATGAGTTTACGTGCACACAAAAATGAAATATAATCTCTCCCCCATGTGTTGTAACAGTGCAGATGTTCTCAGCTTTATGTATGTGTGTGAATGCGTGTGCGTCTATGCGCGTGTGCGTGCCTGCATGTTTGCGTGCCGTGTGTGGTCCTTGTCTGTAGTGGATGTAAGGACTTTGTTTGAGGAACAGCAGTGTGTCTGCCACATGCCACTGCCTCCACCTGTCACGATGCCGTTTTTATTTTATTTTCTGCGTTACCGACAGCGCGCAAGCAACGCAGAAGCCAAAGCGGAACTTGGCGGCGCTGCGAACGCTATAGCTTTGCCCCCCTGGAGGAGTTTATTGTGAAAAGAGCGGGCGCGCCGCCAGCCCCTTGTCTCATCCACTGCTCTCCTCCAAGCATCCCAGCAGGTGGAGGAGGGGGTGTGTGTGTGTGTGTGTGTGTGTGTGTGTGTGTGTGTGTGTGTATATGTGCATGTGCATGTGCATGTGCATGTGCATGTGTGTGTGTGTGTGTGTGTGTGTGTGTGTGTGTGTGTGTGTGTGTGTGTGTGTGCACGCTTGTGGGGTGGCTGAAAGTCCCGCTTTTGCGGTGCGACTATAGGCCAGTATAGCAATGTATAACATTCTTATCTCTCGCACTAGTTCTCCTCGAGGCGTATGCATCACAGGCTGTAACACAGAATTAGTTCTATTCACATCCAAATGGGGTTGAGCCGTACACACATATATAGGAGTTATCTCTGACACGGCACCTTATATGCTATTAGGGTTAATGTATGTAATCTCTGTTCCTCCCACAACATAACTCCACCATTAGAGGGGCCGTTAATGCACATTATGTGTCAGCTCATGCATTCGTATACTTGGGAAACCTACAGTATATTCTAAAGGGAATCCCACTTGGCCCAACAGACATATTGAGGCCTTCAGGAACCTCTACCATAGTATATATGCTGAGGGCCGGGCTACACTGGGGACGGAATGGGCTCTGCAAACTGCCACTATAATCAATGCGGTGCACAAGTCGTGCGTATAAGCTCCATGCGTGATTTTTTTTCTTCTTCTGTACACATTTTTTTCCCACGTGTCTGTGGCGGTTACACAGTCCTTCACCTCGCATTCAGAGTGAAAAAAACAACCTGTAAATACATACGCAACTCCCCGCGGGACGGACGCATTTTCGGTGCTGGCTGCGTACGGTTCCGTTCGGTCCCCACGGTAGCCCCCCGTAAGTGGTGTAGAGTAAAAAACTAATCCACTCCACTACAATTATTTGACCATTTTAGTTACTCGATAAACATTATAGATTTTGATTATTACTACAAAACATATAATATTTCTCCCATTTGAAAATCGCCAATCTACAAGTTCATCGCGACGCATTGTGAGCTTGTAGATCTGCTACTTTCTAAAGATTTTTCTGCATGGTGAGTTCTACTTTTGGTATAGGCCTACTATGAATACATTTTGAAGTAAATGTTTAATTCCGGACATTCACTTGCAACTAAAACAGAGTATTTCTACATTGCATTAGTATTGATATACTTTTAATTAAGAAATAAATGAATTACATCCATCACAGCCTTCCATGCATGCATTCCTCCTCCAGCACACGGTCCCTGACATGCAGAGCAACGGCATGTAAAAACATTGTTCCAACAACAAGTCAATATTAATTCACACAAACGTGACACGCTTGGCCCCCGTCTGTCTGTCACGTCTCTGTGCATCTCACCCTGCACTCCGCTGTCTGTCTCCTATGGAAACAACACGGCTTAACCTGCACTCCGCTGTCTGTCTCCTATGGAAACAACACGGCTTAACGCTACAAATGCCTTCTACAGTTTTTTCTGAAAAACCTATGTTTCTATGTGGTTCTCAAACCTTTTCATGTCCCAAACATATATGTAATTGGCCCCCCATCTGAAAATATGTAGTACCACGGACCTCCCATAAGCAAAGGTTTGAGTTAAAAACGTTTGCTCTGAAAGAATGAATATATATATTCAAAGATTTGCGCCACATTTTCACGATTTTTAAGCAATGACCTTGCTTAAAACACCAAAAGGGTGTTCCCACGCAGAATGGGTTAATACCTGTGAAATGAGCTCCACGGCCCGCCGTCTGTGTATGTCTTGCTGTGTGCGCATGCGCACGGCGTGTGTGTCGTCTTGTATGACTAATTGCATTATGTACTCGACCTGGCGTGCTCTCGTGTGTGTGTGTGTGTGTGTGTGGGTGTGTATAATCTCTATTGTATGGCTATAGGGAGGAGCAGTGCATTGTGGGTAAATATCATTCTTCCCGGCAAATGCTGCTAAATGGCCGGTTAAGTTTGTCTCCCACTGCCAGACAGCACAGCGTCTGTCAAACACACCAATTGGAATCCATAATTATTCTACAACATGCTACAAATAACGCGTAGTTGTTTGGTGTTGCAGTGAAAGTGGGTGGTGACATTTGGGATGTGCCACTAATTGGCTACTGGGGGGAGAGAGAGAGAGAGAGAGGGAGAGAGAGAGAGATAAATCGGCAAGTTATAATTTAACCCTTGCATTTCTAGGTGAGAATACAACATTTACGGTTAAATAAATTGACACTGAAGAGTTTTACTGTGCAGTAGAGTGCCCTTGTGCTAATTATAGTACAGGCCAGAGAGAAACAGCTGATGGCTGATATAGTAGAAATGTCTTGATCAGAAGATAGCAGACTCTAGGCTACGTGTGAACTAATGGATAAGACGAAGGGAAAAAAACACCATCGTGATGGCGAGCGTGCGTGCGAGAGAGAGAGATTAGAGTTGGGTTAGACACGCGTTCTCATCCATTCTCATATCAAACACGCTGGTGGGAGCCGTTCCTGCTCACTCAACCACAACCCCAGGCTGGGCTTGGCCCAGATCAGGTCGGGACTCCTAAACTCAACCACGTTCATCCATCCACAGTACAGAGATCAGTTATGAATATACACAGTGGTGGAAACTAATTAACTACATTTACTCAAAAATACTGTAACTGTAATTCTTAGGCACTCTTACTGCATGCATCTTCAAAGGCAAATTCTAACTTCTAACTAAAGTTTTCAAATTGTAGTGCTGTAAAAAATACAGCACTACAATTTGAAAACTTTAGTTACAAGTTACTTTGTAGATTTTAGACTGCATGACCACAAAACATGCACGAACATGCATGAGTTATAAGCCGCATTTTGTACAACCAGCTGACATACAGTAGGTGCTTGTTTTGCTTAAAAGAAGTAAGGGAGGCCGAGGTTAACGATCAACGATAAAACAAGACCGTTTTTTTTTTGTTTGTTTTTTCCGCCTTTGCACGTTTTGCACAGAAATGCTGTAGAAACGCTTGGCAGGCGCCGGTGCGGACGGTGCTCTCCACCCACATGGCATATCGCTACCCTGCAGACCCAGGAGCAGAGCGCTGCCGTCGCTACGGCGTGTCGCAGAGAGAGACGGCTGGCTCTCGTATCGCACAGGGTTTAACCCATTCTGAACGGGAACTCATTTTAGTGTTCATGTCGTGCTTTAGCTATTGAAAAATAGCAGATCTACAAGCTCATAGCGCGCCACCGAGTGGCGCGCTACGAGCTTGTAGGTCTGCTATTTTTGAAAAATCAAAGAACGACTGACATTTTTTAGAATCTGATCTCAGGTCAGAATGGGTTAATCAGACCAGTGTGTGTCCAGTAGGAAACCTCGTATGAATCTGATCTCAGGTCAGAATGGGTTAATCCAATGTTACTGGAGTGGGAGTCGTCTACGGTAATGTACTGCTGCACGCCATCTGTTTCCGCGCTCGTTAGTGCCTTCTGCGGTGAACCGTTTTGACTCTGTATGCCTGGTGTATACTTATAGCCGCGTTGCCGGAAGTGGCAGATCTACAAGCTCACAATGTGTGAGATCTGTATATCCGGAGCGTGAGGTGTAACTGTGGCTTTTTTTTTCTTTTTTTCACGGATTAACTTGTGGAATAGATGACAGAGTTCACGGGAATATACAATTTTAGGATACTTTTCATGTGAATAAACGGGAATGTATGTGAATTTGAGGGTTTATTTATATTAACTGTACCTTTAACTTTACCTCGTCATATACTAGACAGACAAATGTTAACGTTCTGTTTTGTCATAAGCAGATATGCTTGCAAACAACCCCCAACCATTGACGAGTTGCGTTCAGACTGAGTGGGCTGATGTTGGTGGGATTTGGAGGATATGGGTATACAGGTGCACTGCAAGGGTCTCAGACCTGTAAAGTCACCTTCCATTTAGAAACCAACCCTACACATGATCTTATGACGCATACACAACAACAGGCACAAAAACAACTTTTTAATTGTTCCACTGACTTCCAAAGTGTGATTCTGTCAGCTGCAGTGAGGGCACGGTGACAGTGAGTCAACCCTCCCATCCACTTTCTATATATGTTCTTCAATCTCTCTACTCTCCGTTTCACCAACATATCTATCCCCACCTCCCACCACTGTTTCGCCTCTCTCTCCGTCTCTCTCTCTCCCTCTCCCCCTACCTCCCTCCCTCCCTCCCTCCATCTTTTTTTATCCATCTTATTCTTGCCGAAGGGGTGATTCATCTATCAATGTGCCAATGTGGCTTTCTAAAAGGAACGGCGTATATCTTTGGGTGCCATGTAGCCAGCTGGTCCCTCACCGTGAAGGCAATTTTCATTTGTTTTTAGAAGGAAACAAGGCTGAAGGCACGCACAATTAAGGAGGAAGTGTTAAAATGGCAGACATTACATTATTAAATCTTAATCACACCAGTCTCCCGCGCACACACCCCCCTCCCCCACCACACACACACACACACACACACACACACACACACACACAGGGAAGTGTTCAATTCATACACAGTGCCCATTGTTGGAGATATATCTACAGTATCGCTGTAATTTGCAATTCCTTCCCCATGGCTTCCATATCAGGAAGTACCATAGCAGCTGCTGACCACAACACTATTATATTGAATCACAATGAATGCTGTGTGCACATGCTCTCAAACGCAACACACACACACACACACACACACACACACACACACACACACACACACAGGGCCATCTGTGCATGTGATATCTCAGCCTTACACAGTAACTCCACCGCCACACTTAGCAGTCAGCTTACAGTCAATCTGCACTGACCCTCTTTCAGGATTCAGCAGAAACCACGCGTCACATTAAAAGGCATGTCTTCTCAGGCCCGTCTCAACACGCTGTGGCGTCTACAGCACGACGACACGGGGCCGTCCGCCGCAGTCGCTCCGGCCAAATTGAGCGAGCTATTTTGGGCATATTGATCAGCGGAAATACAAACCATACATTGTATGACCTACAGAGCACAGCGTGTTGCATCTGCCGTCTCACAAAAATAATCCCTCCGGACTGATAATCTGCAACGTGAGCTCCACGTTTTTTTGTTTTTGTTTTTGTTTTTACCCCAAAAGTCCTTGAGAGCATAGATTGTGTTTTGCGAGGCAGTCTTCTGCACTTGATTCATGTGCGTTTGCTTCCATGCGATGATAAATCTACCAAACACACATTCACATAACGGTTGTAGGGCCTATATATTCCTTTCAGGCCATCATTGTGGTATAATGTGTGCTTTACTGGGACAAGACGGTGAAGAATGACAGATGGTAATGCCTGATTTATACCCGTCTGCGTGCCAGTATCGCGCACGGCACCCCAAAAAAGAAATGCAAATCTGCAAGCTCACAACCCATCACAGCACGATGCACTGTGAGTTTGTAGATCTGTCATTTTAGATGTGCAACACCATTGTTGTGCAGGTGACGACACTCCGAATGCCACTTAATCATTTGTGTGTGTAGAAATGTAGATTGTAGCCCTACAGTATGTATGCACAGTATGTCTATATTTATGCTTCTATACTGCTGTGCGTTCCAGTCTGTTATCCTTCACTTCAGTGTGGATAACAGTCCCATATTTCAACCACACATTATTTAAAAATATTGTTTCATTCATTCTACAGTCTCGCACTCCCGCTCCATCTTGACTAGCAGTCAAGCTCGGAGGTGTTTCTATTCTGTTATAATGCTGTCTTCCAGTGTGTGTGTGTGTGTGTGTGTGTGTGTGTGTGTGTGTGTGTGTGTGTGTGTGTGTGTGTGTGTGTGTGTTTTGTACAAATCAGAGTGCCGAGCTTTGTGGCTGGTGAAAGCCAGGCAGATGGTTTGGCTGTCATGGACGTGGAGAGAGAAGTGACATGGACATTGCTGTAAAGTAACTGGGCACCAAATTGCCGAAAGCTGCCTGTGACTGTAATGATAGCGCTTGTATGGTGTGTGCGCGCGCGTGTGTGTGCGTGTGTGTATGTGTGTGCGTGTGGCAGTGATTCACATATCTATGGCCACCACACACTCATAATATACCTAAATGAAAAGGCAGACAAGAAGCATTTCAGAGATGTTCCCGGCTCACACTTACTGCATAAATCACTCTTCTACACTGTGTGTGTGTGTGTGTGTGTGTGTGTGTGTGTGTGTGTGTGTGTCAATGCACATTTTGCCTTCACATAATATTGCGATCTAACGGAGCTTTGGTTGACCAAGGAGTGTTTATCAGCCGCGTAGCGTATAAACATGCATGGATGCATTGTGTATACGTGTATGTGTGTATGCACATGCAAGGATTTATACACCAAACATGATATCATACTTTGACAAATATTGTCGGGCTGAAACCTTGCATCTCCATATTTCAACGTATGTTTAGTTTTATCCCATAATAGAGATGTATGCCTTACATTCATCTACATTCATCTACTTCATCATAGTGTCACGCAAGATAGCCGATCTACAAGTTCACGACGTCTCGCGACACATTGTAACTCGTGAGCTTGTAGATCTGCTATCTTTGCTATTTTGGAAAAGAATTGGGAAATTAAATTGAAAAAAGTGGTCGAGTCTGTCTGTGGGTTTTAACCCATTCTGAACGGGAACCCATTTCTGTGTTAGCATCATGTTATGCTTTAGCTATTGAAAAATAGCAGATCTACAAGCTCATAGCGCGCCACCGAGTGGCGCGCTACGAGCTTGTAGGTCTGCTATTTTTGAAAAATCGACATTTTTTAGAATCTGGTCTCAGGTCAGAATGGGTTGATCAGACCAGTGTGTGTCCAGTGGAAAACCTCGTATTAATCTGATCTCAGGTCAGAATGGGTTAAAATACTATACTACTGACCCAATGAAAAGTATAAACAACTTGCGATTAAAATAATACCTATATTGGATCCATTGGAACACATGCAGGTTCCCTTTTCCATTTCCTGAAAAGTAATGGTTTTGGACATACAAGGTTTCCATACCGACAGCGACAGCGTTATCTCCCCACCACCGCCCTCTCCCGAGGCAGAGACGCAAATTAAGCCAGTCCAACCTCGGGAATAAAACGCCAATGTCCATCTTTTAACAGCCTGCGTTAACCGCACTGCAGGCCCGGCCCGTATATATCACAACAATGGCACTTCCATGACGGAGAGCGGCAAACAAACACTGCATTAAAATGGCATTCCATCAGCATTATTGCGTATCTCGTATTGACCTACGAACATGATGCAGGGCCACTGAGTGTTTGAGGTAGGTTGCAGCTTAGGAGGTTTAAGAGCCCCCGGGCGCTGCAATACACGGGCTGATTTCATTTCACAATGCTGCAGTACAGCGTCCGCCACGCGTCTCTGAGGTCATCATGTTATTAAATGTTGCCCTGTTCATTTTAGGGGGGGTTAATGAACAAATTCATTCAATACATTTGGCCTTGGGTTTGTCAGCTCAGACAGCTGAAGTCGGCACATATTTGTGAAAATGAGCACGAAAAAATTGGTTTCATGTCATTGGACCTTACACGATCGCATCTGTTCAATGGACTTTGCTTGAATATGTCTCACCGTGAAATGCCAGCTAATGGAATATCAATCATATGCCTATAGGAACAAATTATTACAACTTGGTGGGTAGGTGGGTATGTCGTTATAAGGGAGAACTTTGGACAGAAAAGAAAGAAAGAAAGAAAGAAAATAGGCGGCACGTTGTGCACTTGTAGACCGGTTTTTCAAAAGTCAAAGAAAACTATGACGACATTTTGAAAAGGTCAGGTTAGAACTAAAGCTTGGACTGATGGTGGTATTATAGAAGATAGAAGACAATGGGGACATGCATTCATCAGGACAGGTTAGGCAGCATATGTCTGGATCTGACTCACGCACACTGTCTGTCTCCCTCACTAACTCACTCACACACGCACAGTTTAACATTTGTAAACTGGAAGACAATAAGTATGAATAGAAAAAAAAATAGAGACAATCAAATAAAAAGAGTTCAGAGAAATGTGATCCCTTTAATTTTGTTTTGTTTGGATTTTTGTCCCCCTGTAGCCGAGTTTGCTTAATGTGCTGCATTGTTGATTATCATGCCGTTATCAACTTTGCCTGTGATGAAGAACGGAGAGTCAGACGGTGCCCGTCCGGCACTCCTGAGGCGATATGCTAATGAGAGCAAGAAGCATAATTATTTTACATTGTTGGCTAACACTGGCCAGTCGGGGAGACTGGCAGTATTATGCAACAGCATCCTTACACCAAGATGCTTGGTATAAGGAACTGGGCACTGATTACGACAATTGGGACTTTGGAATTGGAACTGGGCATGATTACGACAATGCTATGCTTTAGCTATTGAAAAATAGCAGATCTACAAGCTCATAGCGCGCCATAGCGAGTGGCACGCTACAAGCTTGTAGGTCTGCTATTTTTGAAAAATCGAAGAACGACTGACATAGAAACATAGCTTTTTCAGAAAACTGTCATTTTCAAATCTGATCTCAGGTCAAAATGGGTTAAGTTGTTTTGTTTTGTTTGTGAAAAAGATCATTTTTATGCTATTATCTTTTTGTTGCTCATTGTGCTTCCCAGTAACATATGTTGGTCAAACTGCCTGTATGACGTAAGGAACTAAGGATGGGTGATTTAACATACTGCATGTTGGTCAAACTGCCTGTATGACGTAAGGAACTAAGGATGGGTGATTTAACATACTGTATGTTGGTCAAACTGCCTGTATGACGTAAGGAACTAAGGATGGGTGATTTAACATACTGTATGTTGGTCAAACTGCCTGTGAGGACGTAAGGAACTAAGGATGGGTGATTTAACATACTGTATGTTGGTCAAACTGCCTGTATGACGTAAGGAACTAAGGATGGGTGATTTAACATACTGTATGTTGGTCAAACTGCCTGTATGACGTAAGGAACTAAGGATGGGTGATTTAACATACTGTATGTTGGTCAAACTGCCTGTGAGGACGTAAGGAACTAAGGATGGGTGATTTAACATACTGTATGTTGGTCAAACTGCCTGTATGACGTAAGGAACTAAGGATGGGTGATTTAACATACTGTATGTTGGTCAAACTGCCTGTGAGGACGTAAGGAACTAAGGATGGGTGATTTAACATACTGTATGTTGGTCAAACTGCCTGTATGACGTAAGGAACTAAGGATGGGTGATTTAACATACTGCATGTTGGTCAAACTGCCTGTGAGGACGTAAGGAACTAAGGATGGGTGATTTAACATACTGCATGTTGGTCAAACTGCCTGTGAGGACGTAAGGAACTAAGGATGGGTGATTTTTATTGATTGATTATCAGTAACATATGTTGGTCAAACTGCCTGTAAGGAGGTAAGGAACTATAAGGATGGGTGATTTTTATTGAGCCAGATGGGGAGCTGGGTTGTGTAATGACGAAGAGACGAGGGCAAGGTCCAACCGCAGACAAAATTAAACGTTTTAATTAATTGCTACGTTTCACGGTTACACGAGTTCATGACTGTGAAACCTAAAACCGTGATTATTTCGGCTACTTTCGGGTTAATTGAGCGTCCACAAGATGTTGCACAATCAGGGTTGTATTCCATTCTAATGAGCGTTCTCCGCCAAAAAGAGCAAGGACGGTTTTGGCGGGGGAGGGAGTGTCGGGAAGTAACAGTTTTGCCATGTCACTCCCTCTCCTGCCAAAGACCAAGTGATGTCCTGGGCATGACAATCACAGAGCAAGCTGATCAAATCTGGAATCACCATGCAAATGGAAGCCCTTGAAACAAAAAAACATGGACTCGTTAGTATTCATCCGCTGTTCTGGTCAGCACCAGTAACCTTGAAGGCAGGACATACTCCCACAACTTGAAAAACATGGATCTGACAGACTGACTAGACATGTGCGCAAGGATGTGGATTATCCATCTGTGTGATGGGAATATAGGAACGCCGATAATTGAAAATCAGGATTGCTTTGTTTTATTATTCCCCATAAAGCATGTCTTTAAGATCGATCCCGAGGGGCTATTTTGGTAAATCATGAAGCAATTTGAAAAGCCAGACAAAAACATCCATTCGTATATCGTCGGCCATCCAATCACACTCAGGCTTGCCGGACTGAATGTAAACTCAGAGGAATCAGGATAAAGTAACACAGGGATGGCCATGGCAGCACATCAATGGTCAAGGTGTAGTAGTGTAACTGTAACCTGTTTAGTATACATTACTTCTTTACAAGCACAGCTAAATAGACGTTCCACAACATCAATATTTTGCAGAGAAGTACACAGAAAGACAATTTTTTTTTGCCACACTATATATTATGGATCTCCTGACATGAGAAGAATGGGATTTTGATTGAAAATCTGCAATGCTTTCCTTTGAAGCAGGATGTTTTGCCCCGAGAGTGTGCCGGGTCACATGGGCTGTGGAGTATAACCTGTTTATGTAAAGTAACAAAGTAAATTTAGGTACTCATGTTTACCAAAGTAAAATGTGAGGTACTTTTTTAACCAATTCAGCCCTATATGGCTTCTTGGTTAGAGTGGGTGACAATATTATCACACGAAATTACCTACCTAGGTTCCATCCTGGAGGCAAATCTTTCCGGTGATAAAATGGCCACCAACGTGATCAAAAAAGTCAACCAAAGAACAAGATTGCTATACAGGATCTCCTCACTGGTCAACAAAAACACCTTGAGGACCCTATAACCACCCTGGTACCACAGCACCTCTAAGGCCCTTAAAACAAGGCTCCAGACTTCCCAAAACAAACTGGTCAGGCTACTACTTGGCCTCACGATTCGCTACACCACCGAGATACCCATGTTATGTACCTGTCTAAATACTTCCTTAATGTCAACAGAGTCCACAATCCACAACACCAGAGGGAGTTCAACAAACCCTGTGCAACCCAGATTCGGCACAAACAAGGGATTTCGCTCCTATGCCACCAAAATGTGGAACGCCCTACCAACAGTCATTAAGACATGCAAATCCCTTGACTCCTTCAAAACTGCTCTCAAAGGGCACCTACGGACGGCTGCAATTGGAAACTGGCCCCCGTAAAACCTGAATCACCCACCCACCCCATTTACCCTTCAATGTATATGTTTCTTTTCCCTCCTCTATGATGATTTCCTAAGTGTATATTCGTACGTCTCTAAATGTTTTGATGAATTGAAAATGGTGGGCCCAATTGTAAACAAGTGTAATGCTTTATGGTGTCGTCCACTCACAGTTAACAGTTTTTGTATTGAGTTGTACTTGAAATGTACTGTAATTCTGCAAACCGTTATTAAATCAATCAATCAATAAATAAATATATTCCGGCCATTTGAAAATAGATCTTCTATTTTTACACTTAATGAGTACATTACTTTGGTACAAAAGTATATTTTGATGCCAATACTTTTGTACTTTGACTCAAGTGCATTTTAATACAATATAATCACATACTTTTACTTAAGTAAAACATGTGAGTACTTCTTCCATCACTGCTCATCAGACCAGCAGGAGGCGGGATCTAAAGCCCAGGATGTTGACAGGCAGGAGCGTATGCCACTAAAACGACTGCAATAACATGATTTTACACACACTAAACATCATAAATATTCATTAATTCATTTAACTCTGACACTAGAGCATGAAATTAGTGCATTTTACACAACATTTTCAGTTAACACTGAGGATTTTAATGTGAATACACAGTATTGTTTGTGTGCATTTTGTGCATATGTGCACATTCCATGCCTGTGCACACGTGTGTGATTGTGTGTTACTGTGAGGGTGATAAGGTGCCGTTCTCACATGCCTTTCTCTCTTTCTGTGTGTGTGTGTGTGTGTGTGTGTGTGTGTGTGTGTGTGTGTGTGTGTGTGTGTGTGTGTGTGGATCATGCTTGATAAAGTGAAAACGAGAGAATCAGGAAAAACGAGATGCGCTGAATATCCCCCGATATTGTATTCCCTGCATTTGATTCAAATCAATCAAGCGTGCAGAGGAATGCAATATCAAATTATGCAAATGACAAGCAACATTCTTTTTTTTTTTGCGACTGCCTTATAGCTTGTCAGGAAGGTGTTCACTGATGTAAGCTACCACAACTCCAGTTGAAATTTCCCCCACACTGGTTTCCAAACACTGTCAGGACCCATTTGTCAAATGTGTCTTTTTGGGTAACGGACTAAAAGGTTTGGGAACCCCTGCATTACCTGATACCAGGGACTGCATTTCTCAATGGAAGAGTTTGGACTACCTCCACCCACTCTAGATGGGATAGGTGGTTGCACAGTTGCACACCACGTTTTTCGGAAAACCAATGGAAAATGCGTCCAATGTGCAGGACTCGACCATATACAGATTGGTTTAAAATCCACGTAACTTGAGAACCGTTCGCCACAAATTCGCCACACGCGTTCCACACCACCACAGGGAGTGCAGTGCCCGGACTTGAGTCTGTGGGATGCACCATTGTCCAGAACCAGCACAAAAGCCTCTGCCCAGGCTCCGGACAGGGCCCAAATTAGCCAATTGATCACACCTGATAATCTCCATAATATTCAGCTGGCCTGTTCGGACATCACAAATCCACAATGAAGTTCTGACATCTGCATAGACTCCATATTTGGGCATGCCTGACAAAGGACAGCCATAACCGGGGTGGGGCATGCATTTCCAACTTGCATCGTTCCAAGTATAGGCCAGTGCCCAACGGACACCGGTCTAGTTTTATTAATAAAGGAATTGTTCTGGATTGCTGCTTTAAAAGGACAAAAAGCTATTCAATAGAGCTGAATGTTTGATTCTACCTGCCTGCCATGTTATGCGTCATGTCTAGGGGGTAAAAAAATTCAACTGCTGGCTTCAGGCAAAAGTGTAATTATTAAATTAATGAGAGATTAATTCATTCCACACCTCACCTCTAGCATGCACAGAGGGCGCACGCACGCACACGCACGCACGGACGCACACACGATTTATAGAGCAAGAACATTATACAAGTTTATTATAAAAGTTTTTACCATCAAGATGCACTCAGAGTCAAATTAACACTCTTGGTTTTACTGAGTATGTAAACGTCCTGTTTTTTTATTCTGAAGCATTTTAGGGGAAGTGCTTCGCTGGCTGCCCTGTGGCAAACACTCAGCTGTCAGGGTGATTGAAGATGATTGGCTGAGACTGTTAAAGTGTCCAAACAAACTGTGTCTGTGTCTGTGTCTGTGTGTGTGTGTGTGTGTGTGTGTGTGTGTGTGTGTGTGTGTGTGTGTGTGTGTGTGTTTCAGCTTTAACATATGTAGTCCTTATTTCCTCCAATTTACTACATTGCCACTCCTGTCATATATATGCACTCTCATTTATCCCACCAGAAAAGGAGCACACACACACGCACGCACGCACACTAATCTTGTGGGGACGTCAACAGCATTTTTTTTCTCTGCCATTGTCTTAACTCTGAAGTCTAATTACACCTAACCCTAACCCTGAATCTATTGCTATATAATTAATGCAATGGCATTTAGCAGACGCTTATACAGACTTACTAGTGCGAAATCAGAATAAGCTGAGTAAGTGTGAGCTCTAGTCAATAAACAAGATAATTGTAACAGTGGAAACTTGGATACCAGGTGAACTTAGCATCTGTCTAAAGGACATGCTATCTACATCACATATGGATACCAGGTGAACTTATCATCTGTCTAAAGAACATGCTATCTACATCACATATGGATACCAGGTGAACTTAGCATCTGTCTAAAGGACATGATATCTACATCACATATGGATACCAGGTGAACTTAGCATCAGTCTAAAGAACATGCTATCTACATCACATATGGATACCAGGTGAACTTAGCATCTGTCTAAAGGACATGCTATCTACATCACATATGGATACCAGGTGAACTTAGCATCAGTCTAAAGAACATGCTATCTACATCACATATGGATGAGAAAAACTAAAATGTGAGATGTAACCGAGACAGATCTGCATAGTAGTAAGCTAAGCAGCGCTACCATGAAGAATAAGTATACGTACTATTACTAAATGTAACCTTAACTTCCACTGAAGGATGTTCTGACTTAGTGATGATGATCATCTTATACCTGAAAATGATCCTTTCCATCACAGTGACGACTAGTCAAATGTCCCAATAAGGCAGTGGTTCCCAAACCTTTTCATGTCAAGGTCCCCAAAATGTACACTAATTAGCCCACGGACCCTCATTTGAAAAGATATGCCGGGGACCCCAAAAAGAGAAGATGTTTTACGGCTCTAGCAGTGATTCTCAACCAGTTTAATTTCAAGGTTTAATTTCAGTTTAACATGCATTAGTCTACTACGGATACCCATTTAATGGCATTTCTATCTCTGGGACCCCAATTTATATTGTAAAATCAATGTTCATTTAACTCTGAGAGTGTACAAATGGAACCAAATGGACCATTTGTGGTGGTTCCATTTGTACATTCTCAGAGTTACAGACCCATAAAGGGTCCATTTGGTTCCTAACCATAATTTAGCTGGGTACCCCCTGGAACTCCAACTCCCCAAGGACCACTGGGGGTCTCTGGACCCCACTTTGGGAACCACTGCAATAAGGTCACATTGACTGATATTACCTAGTAGCCTACTTGGTCCCCACATGCAGTAACCTACTTGCAAATGCAAAAACCCACTGAGCAGTCAACGCTCCATCCACAGCTGTATTTGAACAAAAGCTAATCACAGTACAAAGTCCACATATAGATAGAGCTATATTCAGAATCAGGATTGTCTCGCGCGCACACAAACGCAAGCATGCATGCGTGCACGCACAAGCACACACGGATACACACACGGACACACAAAACACTTACACGCACAAGCTCCTGCCATTTCAAAAACACAAACACACCCACGCACTCTCATGCATCTTTCATGCCCATTAATGCAGTGTAAAGCAAGTAGGACAGTGCATTTAGTTATTAAAGCACATTAACATCAACTGTGTTCTGGGAGCTGGGGGGCATGCATCCGCTCGCTACCGCATGCAGCTGCTAAATAATGGCACGCTTACTGAAAGCCTCGCTGGAAGAGAGGAGAGGGTAATAGTCTCAGACCAATCTGCAAGGTTACCACCCTAACAACAACCCCTCCCCCTCACGTCCTCGTTTAACCCATTCTGACCGGGCACCCGTTTTGGTGTTAGCATCATGTTATGCTTTACCTATTGAAAAATAGCAGATCTACAAGCTCATATCGCGCCACCGAGTGGCGCGATACGAGCTTGTAGGTCTGCTATTTTTGAAAATTCGAAGAGCGACTGACATTTTTAGAATCTGATCTCAGGTCAGAATGGGTCAATCAGATCCAGTGTGTGTCCAGTGGAAACCTCGCATGAATCTGATCTCAGGTCAGAATGGGTTAAAGACGGCTGCAAAGTTACACATTAATAAATGCAACAGGTTGCTAAAATAAGATGCCTCGGATCCACTCTGGAGTGTTGTTGCTCGACAAGTCCAAGTAAGGGAAATAGAGCTTGAGAGAAGCTGACTTCAGAAGTAATAGTGAAGAGTCGCAAAAGGAGTCTCGGCATTATTAGGGTTGTGGAGACTGGGGCTTTTTGTTGTTTGTTTTTGTCACATACACTCAAAAGAATGAAGACAAAAGCATGGATGTTGTTTTGCAAGCCAAAGTAGCTGTCAGATGGGGGGGGGGGGGGGGGGGGGGTGGTGGCGCTCCAGTGGCAGTGATGCGCAGAGGCAATAACCAACTTGGCTGGGGAATGCAGCTTCTGAAGGCAATGGGAAGCATGCATATTGACAGTTATCAGTGTAATTGAAAGAGAAGGCCTGTTTGGCTCTGCTGCAATCACTATCTGTCAAGCCCAGAGGAGAGGAAGGCTTCGTTTACAGGCAGATTACAATTGAGAATGACACAGCCAGAGAGGTGCAAGAGAGAGAGAGTGAGAGAGAGAGAGAGAGAGAGTGTGTGTGTGTGTATGGTTTGTCACAGAATGAGAGAGTGCATGTGTGTTTGTGACAGTGTATATAACAGAGCTTGTGTACATATATACCAATTGATGAACATCACCTGTGTGTCCATGTCCATGTGTGTGTGTGTGTGTGTGTGTGTGTGTGTGTGTGTGTGTGTGTGTGTGTGTGCAGCGCACATATTAACATGCACGCCGCGGTTCATGTGTCTTCTGCGTCAGGTCTGTGTGTACATCGCGTTGTGTAAAGCATGTTAAGTGATGCCAGCTAAAGCAATTTCCGCTGCACAGGGATTCGATTTGCAGCCCGTTTTGCAGCTGAGAGACCTTAAATGAATTTGAATTAGGCTTAATGTACGGCTTACACAATCCCTGGGCTGGGGACCGCCTTTGATTGGAGGCAAACACAATTTTATGGAATTTCTGATTAATTTCCTTCATGCCCGATCATGGATTTGGGGTAAAGGCCCATCATGGGATGTCGCGGGCGGGTAAACATCCAATGAAGCGACCCTGGCAGCCTAATAAAAAGATGTAAATACAGGTTGCCATGTCTGATTATACAGGATACTGCTTGGCCATTGGTTGTCAGTATGGGACCTATCAGTGAGAGACATGCAGGACGCTGGGAATATGATTGGAGCATCGTCAACAATGACAAAATAGTCCAACCTCTTGACGTGCACGCACACACACACACACACACACACACACACACACACACACAAATTGGTGGAGGTGATAGACTAGAAGACAGATGATCTTGCCTTTCATGGTAGTCAGGGAAACAGTGGCCACACAGTGTCATCTGTATTCAAATGCAAAACCCAATGCAAATAAGAATAAGGCAAGATAACGCGTGTGTGTGAGTCTGTGAGAGAGAGAGAGAGAGATAAAGACAGTATAAAGCATCTCTATATATGGATGTATAACTGTCTCTGACAGAAAAAGAACAATCTTTTATAGTCTCACAAGATAGCATTATTCAAAGTGTTAATATGTAACACAGCTCTGTTTACGTGTTTATTGTATCGTTTTATCTTGATTGTTTTGTTCCACTTTGGCAATGTAAACGTATGTTTTCTCATGCCAATAAAGCTCCTTTGAATTGAATTGAAATGAAAGATAGATAATACCACACAATGCCATACCACACCCCTCAGCGGCTCCCACCCAATCTCAACCTTAGATAACCCTGACACCTCACTGGCTGTTTAAACCATTGCTACCGAAAAGGCACAGCAGGGCCATTCTTTTAGGTGTTTTTTCTACCTTTCTTTTGGGTCCCCTCCCTTCCCCCTCCCACCAAATAAAAACATCTCCATCCATCTTCTGGTGGGGCAGGCCGACTCCTCTCTTGGCCCGTCCAGGAGGAGCACTGGCGGTGGGCTCATCGGTGGGTCTTCTTGCCCCTCATTCATCACCCCGACAGCCCTCCATTGTCACGTATATAGAGAAGTCTGTTCCTGAGCAACAGCCCCCCCCCCCCCCCCCCCAAACACACACACACACACACTCACTCACAAAAGCATGCACATCCCACCGACCACAGACGACACGCTCCCTTCCTTTTTTACCACTTTACAACTCAACACGACGGGGGGGGGGGGTGGGCGTGGTGGGTGTCGTCGGGTTAGACAAAAAGGGACGAGTGGAAGTTAAACCAGAGTTGCACCGGTAGGTTTGGCTTCGGAGCACACAAAGGAAAAACCACAAAACAATAAAAGGTGCAGCTGTTAGCACCCCCCCCCCCCCCCTCGTTCTCTCCTCTGTGTGTTGACATAAATGCATCCCGTGGCAACGTCTCTCGAGTCCTCAAGGCAACAAGTGCTATTCTGTCCACTCTCATGCTCCTCTATCTGTCCATCTGACTGGGCGCTGAGTGACTCTGTCCTCTGTCTGTCTCAGCCAATGACAACACGACCATATCGAGTCTCTGTTGTCCCGTCTCAGGTACACGTCAAGGCCCGTTTCACCAATATGTATTTTCTCCCCATGAATAGTCATACATCGGCGCTCGTCCTGAACCAGTCCCCTAAAGATAATGAAAGGTTTCTCATTCCTACCGTGCCCCCATCACCCCACCCCCCACACACACACACACACACACCCTGCCATACTCACGCACAAACACACCTACAAGTGTGTCCAAGGGAATATGCAAATCCAAAAGAAATCACTTTGGAACAGAAGGAAAGGGGTTAATTTGATTTGAATAGAACAGACAAATAATACCGTTTACTGTATAAGAAAGAGAGAATTAAAAAACAAAAGAAAAAATGTCAAAAAATGTCAATACATCTAGAGTCTGAGGGCCTTGACCGGTTTGCTGCATCTATATGTCTACACTGTAACTGTCTGATTAATAAAAAAACAAGGTCTTGATCCTGATTCGGATCGAAAGTGACTTGTCACTCCAGAAATAGAATAAATGGAAAAGAGGAATGGAAAAGGTGAGTTACCTTACAATCTCTCTGACAGAATCTAATAGGTTTCAGGTGCTGCGCTGAGCTTGCGCACCATAAAAATCAGAGTGCTCCATCACATGCATGCAGCAAGCTGGCTGAGATGCTATCGATGTGGTTAGCTCAACGTGTTAGCATAGGTTAGCATCTATAGAATAGTCTGCAGATAATTTACCAGATGTTCCACAGCCTTGAGACCAAGAATACCCCCCCTTCCCCCTCCCCCCAATCTCCGTTAAGAGAATGCAGTAGGATTTGAATGTAGGTAATCCAGGCCAGGTGAGGACAGAAATATGTTTAATATACTTGAAAGAATATCAGACCAAGTTGGGGTGCACTACTGCACTTGGTGTGTCTTGCATGAAACTTCAAAGTGACATACATGACAGTACAGAGCTGTGTGTTCTACACTATCATTAACAGACCAGCCATCTCTTGGTTTCAAAGGAGGAAAATAATTTGCAATTCAAGAGGCCTCATTGTACACGAAAGGTCACAGGACAAATCTTTTATTGCATAAGTCCTTCTGGATACAAGCGCTAGCCAAAGTAAATCATCTAAATTCTAATATGATTTTGCAACAATGGAAATCAGAATCTATAGCCCTCTGTTCCGGCAGTGGCTTAGGGCGCTACACATGGAGAGATTTCGGTATGCAATCAACAAAAAAAGATCACGTCTTCCTGAAAATATAGCAAGAGAAATGCGTACCAATTCCAACACGAGGTGGAGCATTTGGAGGGCTTTTCGTTTTGCTTAAATTCACTCTTGACATCCCAAATCCCTGGATTTAACCGCCTTGGTCTTTAACCGACTATAATTGTAGCAATGCTCTGTTCTGACCTTTTCAAACTGTAATTTAGGCCACCTTAAGAAGCACCACCAGGGCAAGAAATGTATACTGCGGCTGTCACCGGTAAGCTGGTCCATGCAGGAGCAGAAGCCAGCGAGAAAGTAGCATGTGGAGGGCGCTAAAATGCCACATTATGTGAGCGGGCACGCGTATGTGTGTGTCACGTGTGTGTGTGTGTGTGTGTGCACGCACGCACGCGCCGGGGAGTTGATACATGCACAATATCAGTTGTAAGGACAGAAGGGGCTGTACGCAGGCTCAAAGCGTGTGTTTTGAGTGTTTAGGTGGGAGTTTGCCTGTGTATGGTGGTGGTGCTGTGCTGTGGTGGAAGTGCATAAGCATGAGATTAGCTCTCTCTCTGTGTGTGTGTGTGTGTGTGTGTGTGTGTGTGTGTGTGTGTGTGTGTGTGTGTGTGTGTGTGTGTGTGTGTGTGTGTGGCTGAGAAAGGGATTAGTGTGGACATTGCTGAGCTCAGAAGCCAAGGGGAAGGCTAGACCCTGTGGATTAACAACTGGTAATCGACAGAGAGTATGGGGTTGAGAGAGAAAGCCAGATGTAGAGGAAGATGGAGAATTGGGTTTGGGTGGAGGAGAAGGGAAGGAGCCCTGCATCCATTTATCTATCCATCTATCTGTGCTTCTTGTTAACTCGAGAGTAATCTTTTCTCTTCTGTGCTGTGAAGCTTTGTGGTGTGTGGGAGAGGGAGAGAGAGAGATACAGAGAGCCTGGTCAGAGCTGAGCAGAACAGCATGCAAATGAGGTCTGTCTGTCTGTCCGTCCGTCTCGGCCTAGGGCAATACAGTAAAAGTGTGATTATGTGTGCGTCCCCTTCACAGATACTGTTTTCTTCATCTCGTGCAGTCATTTATTAGCTCCATGTTCTCAGTCAGTGTGCAGATTTAACTGCTTACTGAACGAGTCCTCTCCACGGTCTGTTACAGAGTTTATCATCTTTTGAGGCTTCAGTACCTCCTTTCCCTGATTTCTGAATCCAAGCACATCCGTTATAGCCGGCAGTGATTAAATTAGCCATTTTACAACGTCTGTCACCCCTGTAGTACCTCTGTGTACACAATACATATAGGCCTACCCCCATTTGAGAAATACCGTGTTAAAGCACCATTAGAAACGGCAAACATGAATGCCACTTCGTTCAAAGTCACATCTCAGACGTCATAACCTTTACCACACTATGACCAATCAATATGAAACATATCCAATCACTATTATACTCAGACGCTCCACAATCTATTCCATTTTAGTTTGGGGGAATTACATCATGGTAATGAGCATCACGCCTGTCACAGACATGGGCGGAGCAAGTTCAGTCAGGAAACCTCAGTGCAGTCGCTGCTGGCCCTTTAATTGGGCCGCCTCAGCATCACGTTCACATGATTCACTTCATCCAATCACACACTCATTCCATCTTCATACCGGCTATTTTAACTGGAAGTTTGCACTGCTCAATCTGCTTGCTTGTTTGCGGCTGCACACACTGATGCTGCTGCGCTGCTGTCTGCCTAAACCTTTGCTGCTCACCCTCCTCCACCCCAGCTACCACCTGTCGTTTTTTTGGATCTGCTGTTTAGGTACGGGGGATTCAGAGTCCCTATGGTTGGGACTGATGTGCTTGATCTGAGAACCTAAAAAGCAGATCCAATTCATCATTTATATTAAATAAATATTCAAAATTTCAAAATATAGTTATTATCTATAGCTATAGTTTATTTAGACATAGATTTAGTGTAGTTTAATTCATTTAATTTGAATTAAGGATAGGTGTGGGTTTGGTGAGGTTACATTCAGGGTAACGATCTGGAGCCATGCATTCAAAGCCCTAACGGCTTTAACAGCATTTCCTTTACCAATATAATGCGCTCCGATGTCTGAACATCCATATTTCCTGCTCCATAAGTTGATTTTCTCTTCCCCGTCTTCAAGCCCTCGCTCCTCCTTCACGGCTCCCCCATCCATCCCTCGTCTTCCCTCGCTCCTCCTCCCCCACCCCCCTCCCCCCAATCCATCCCTCGTCTTCCCTGGCGTCTCTCACCTCTCTTCTCAGTAAAATGCAGGTCATAAATTTAGGAACCAAGCAACAGCAAAGAATGTGAGAGTGAGAGCGGTGTAGAAATCCTGAGGAAGACATCAGGATAAATCACCGACACATGGATCCACATACACACCGAACACACACTTCATTCACTCTCTCCCTTTCTCTGAGGTCATACAGTGGTGCAGTCACCTTTTTCCATTCTCTCCTCTGTCTGTCTCCATTCCTCTCCCTAGCCTCATGCATTCCTTTATCTCCGTTGAAGTCCTTTATATGGCACTTAATCCCAACCTTGCATAGTAAAAGTGGCCTTTTTTCAAACAACTTTGACTTTCCTTCACAATGTATTCTTTTTTCCTTGCTGCCATCATCGCTCTCTCTCCTGACCTCTTGCTGAGCTGCCTCTTGAAAACTCTGTGAATTCTTTCATGTTGGCCTCTATCGTTTGCAATGACTCTCACTGTATCAATAAATAAATAACCTTCAGTCTCATTGAGTTCTCTTTTCTGAACAAACCTCATGATATGGTTTAGAAGCCTCAACGCTGCTGCAATATGAAAGAGTCAAGGGTCTCTAACAGGGAGCTCGGGATCTGCAATTTTTGGCAGAGGTTTGATGTAAAGGATAAAAAGAGCAAACCAAGTACAGAGCCAATGGTCGAGTTTAGTTTAGGCAGAATGGCTTGAATGTCTAAAACATGAATTCACACTTTCACACTTTATATATTTATTCTTAGATTAGATTAGATTAGATGTCTTTATTATCCACCAAGGGATTTTTTTTTGCTCAGGCCAATTGCTATTACAAAAAAATTACATTATACAACATTAATGATAATGCTGGCAAATCTATCTATGAATTCTATTTAAAAGTTTAATCTGCAACACAATTCTATACAATATGTAGTCATGGGGGGGGGGTCCCTGCTTCATCTCTCTCTCAGCTAAGGGGTTCTTGACCTGAACAACGCTGAAGACCCCTTGCGTTAAGAGAATATCTCAGCTGCTTGCGATACCCTTGGGCCTCTTTAACGGCGGAGGTCAGCCGTGCGGCGCGCTGTGCATGACAACCTCGGGGAAATGGCCCTGATCTCAGCCTCTGGCCAAGGCAAATGGAGGGATTATAGAGTCAACACACAGGACTCTCACTCGCACTCAGAGGCAGGAAATAAATACACACCCACACAGATGACGGCTATCTCCCATGGTAAACACTGTGGGTGTGTGTGTGTGTGTGTGTGTGTGTGTGTGTGTGTGTGTGTGTGTGTGTGTGTGTGTTGGGGGTTGGAGGGTGATGAGCGCTGGGTGTGTGTGTGTGTGGGGGGGGGGGGTGGGGGGCGATTGGGGAGGGGATTTCCCTCAAAGCGAGAAATATCCATCCCCACCAAAGAGGTCTTGGATTAATGTGCATTTTGTGTGTACATATTGTGTGTGTCTGTCTATCTGTTTATGTTCGCATATGGAGAGGGCTGAGAGAGTGACTGTTCAGCAGCAATGCCTGCCTGCGCGCGCGTGTGTGTGTGTGATAATGTGACTGCACTGTGCATGTATCACAGGCAGCTCAATACTGAGCTGTGATGGAGGGAGGCGTGAGACAGGAGTAGAGAAAGACGAGGAAGAGAGGAGAGGCTCTCAGTCTCATTTGGGTTCCATTAATGATGACCTGACTGGTGTAATCTCTCCAAATTGGAAATCTGATAAGAAGATGCTGGAGAAAAAAATGATTGAGATCGAGAGAGAGAGATATGGGGAGGATATAGAGCAGTGGGATAAACTTAAAATAGACGGGTTTAACAAAGACATAGGAAGAGAGACAGGCAGATGGATTTGAGCAATGTCACAATGTCGCTCATGACTTGTTTGAATAAGAGCTCTGGTTCTGTGGCATCGAACTCAGATGAGTGTTTAGATGGATGTCTTCAAATCACTGCAATGTGTTCCATCTCATTCTCTCACATCACCATATTATGAAGAGGCAGAGCTGCCAGGACGATACAGCCGCACATTTCCCCTCCCGGGAGTCATAAAACACACAGCTATACTTTTACAAAGCGATGCTCTGTATCAAATTAAAACAAATCACGGCAATTCCTTTTCACTGGATAGTACTAGCTGGCCCAATGCCTCGGATGACAAAATGAGAATCCTATTTACAGACTCGGTCTGCTAGGCTTCGAGATTAATTTTCTCCCAAAAATGTATCTGCAGACAATATAAAATCATTTCAAAATGTTTGTTTGTAGAATAGAGGGAATGTTGACGTGCTCCAGGCCAGCATTCGAACATGAACTACGAAATATGATCAACAAACAAGCTGTGGTTATCCTACCATAACTAACGACGTCGTCCTGCTTTGCCTACATTTCCCTGTCGTTCACCAATCTGTCTTAATCACATCACTGTTGCTAAATTAAAAAGTATTATCAAACAATAATATAGATAAATATTCTCAACAGATTCATCAAGCCACGGAACCCCCCCCCCCCCCCCCCCCCCCCCGCCCCGCCCCCCCTCACTGGGATCCCAATCCTCCGTGTTAATTTAACTGTACAAAAGAAACCAAATGGACTCTTTGATTCGTCCCATCAACTATTTAGCTGGGGACCCTCTAGAAACAACTCAAGGCTGGGGTCACCACCAGACCCCATATTGAGAACGGTGTAAAGGTTAAATGCTAGTCTGGAAACCAGACCAATCTGCCACAGGAAAAAATATCCAGTGATATTAGACTGGCCATGTCAGGCTATCTGAATGCAGGATTGGAGGTATGGAGAGAGAGAGAGAGAGAGAGAGAGAGGGGGGGGGGGGGGGGTATTTGAAATGCAGCTCTTAGTGGCAGATCAGCTCTCGAACCTTCCTGGCTAAAACACCCTTTTGAAATCCTCTAATTTGACCCTCCCAGACTCGAGCCAAGACCACATGCGGTGTGACTGCAGCCGCTTTCTAATCCTGAACCACAGTCGTTGGTTAGAAGGACCACAGGGAGCGGCTGATGACAGCGGGTTTGATTGCAGGGTGTTTGCTCAAGGTACTGTACACATTCCTCAGTGTTGTTAATGTATCCATTCATATACTCTGAGAGTATATAGACTGAGTGTACTAGAGACACAGAGGAACGAATGTAGAGAAAGACAGACTGGGGAAGGAGCATGAGAAAAGGAGAGAAATGGATGGATAGAGGGAGGGAGTGCACTGTGATATCCTGAACGTTCCGTTCAGTGTACAAATTGACCCCTTATGGTTCCAGTAACACAGCCGGGTCAGCTGGGTGGTCACCACAATAAGGAATGAGACGCATGCTTTGCCAAAGTCCTTTTCCTGTTCAGAGACCAGTCATTTTATAGGACTTACAACCTGAGGGATGGGAGGAGGAGGAGGAGGAGGAGGAGGAGGGGAGGGGAGGCAAACAGCATGACAGACCCATAGGAGAAGAGGACAACCATAGTATTTGCGAGACTGAAATAGAATAAAATACAGGGAGATACAGAGAGAGATCACCTCAGTGGTGTCAATTCAGCACGCATGTGTCCGGCTGTCGGCCCGCAAAAATAGCGTCTGGAGCAAACAGAGTTACAAGCCTTCCTATACCCAGCTTTGTGTGTTTGTGTGAATAGCAATCACTCCAGTCTCCATAGCGATGATTTGATTGGCTGAGCAAAGTATGCATGAGGATAAAAATCACTCCTATTTATCATGTATCATCATACATCATCTCATTCCGGCCAATCACAATTTGCATCCTCACTTTTGTCTTCAATGTTTGTGTTTACACAATATGTTTGTATTTACACAATGGCATTCAATGTGTGTGTTATTTACACAAACACTCAAAACTGACCGTTCATTGTCAATGGCATTCAATGTGTGTGTTATTTACACAAACACTCAAAACTGACTGTTCATTGCAATGGAATTCAATGGTTGTTTTAGGACAATGTTTGTGTTTACACAACAACCCTCAAAGCTGGACATAGGGGGCTAGCGCCCCTAAAAAGTGAGAACAGAAAAGTGAAGACAGAAAAGTGAGGACGCAAATTGTGATTGGCCAAAATGAGATAAGATAATGATAAGAGCGCCTTTTTTGACATTCCCAAGAATAGGCTACACAGCAGGCAATTTAAGTAGTCGCGCACAACAACACAACAAGCCACAACCAAAAACAACAGATCCCCAATGGACAAGCGGCAGCACTGAACACCTTGTTCAAACCAAATAAACAGAAGGAACCTGCATTTTCAATTGTATATTTCTCACCTCTTCTGATGGCTGTGATGCGCTGCTGTGACAGTGAGCCGTCCCTCAAACATTTCCACCGCAGCAGCGGTCGATGTGGCTTCAATAATCAGAATCATAGATGCAAGTAACAGCATGAAGTCCAAATGTTGCGACGTCCATTTCCATCCTGTTCCAATGTTTCCATTCGACTTCATTAATTCCAGAATTTGGTCCATTGTTCATAATAACCCCAACGCATTCATTCTATTTACCAACACAACAAAACAACTCTCTGCCACTTGCTTGGAGGAAGAAAAAAAGCACGCCACGGGCTCGTTGCTAATGCTAATTAACAAGTATTGCACCTGTGCTGACCTAGCCCCTGAACCTTGGTGGGAATCATAGACTGTAGAAAAATAAATAATAGGTGGGAATATACCATTTGCCAAGATTACTAGGGGGAATACAAGTGTTGTGGTGAAAAATGAAAAATAAAACACTGTACACGCAAGAGGCAAACAACCGAACTGTTGATAGATAGGAAGTCAATGCTATATTTGCAATGGTTTATGGGATACGTAGTTCACTCATTCCAGGAAGTAAATGTGGGAGGGTAGTTTCAGCAATATGTACACAGTGTTGTACCAAAGATGGTTTATGTATGAAGATGGGACGACTTCATTGGAGCCACTAGAGGAGAAATGGTACCCAAAGCCTACAAATGGTCTCCTAAATATAGTAGGTGTGGTTTGCTAACCATACCAGTTTTAGGTGATAAGGTGACCACCGAAAAATGACATCACGCCGCAGTGGTAAGCGACTCGCGAGTAAATCGACTCACCCACATCTCTCTTGTCTTTACTAACCAGGTTTTAGGTGGTCACCTTATCACCTAAAACCGAACTAATAGGCCTTATGAATTAAATGAGTGGAAAATTCTCTAACGGCACCATTTTTACCTTGTGGGCCACACTGTGAGGCACCAGCGAGGGGTATATTTTTACCTTGTGAGCCACGATGTGAGGCACCAGCGTGTGAGCTTGTAGATCGGCTATTTTCAAAATATTTTGTACACGTTTTGAACTTGTGAAATGGGACATTCTGCAAATGAATACTTTTACTTTAACCCATTTAGACCTGACGACGATTCTACAAATGTCTTCTAAATAAAATGTCTTGAAACCACTTGTTTCTATGTCAGTGGTTCTCAACCTTTTTCATGTCAAAGACCCCCAGAATTATCTGTATTTGGCCGCCGACCCCATCTGAAAATATGTTGTTCCAGGGACAAAGCAAAGTTTTGAGTTGAAAACTATATATTCAAAGGTTTGCGCCACATTTTCACGATAAAAAAAAGACGGTTGCCTCTCGCACTAGTTGTCTAGCTATACGAGGCTAGTGAAGCACCAACATGGAAGCGAATTCTCTCACTTTTGTACATGTATACGCCCCGGAACCTTTCTGTCTATGACTGTAGCCAGTACTAGCCACATGGTTAACTTATCACAGTGAAATTTAATTTGTCCCGTGACACAGAAACCCTCATTTAAAAGTGTCACAGTGAGCCCATCCCCCCTTCTCTCTCTATCTCTCTCTCTCTCTCTATCTCTCTCTCTCTCTCTCTCTCTCTCTCTCTCTCTCTCTCTCTCTCTCTCTCTCTCTCTCTCTCTCTCTCTCTATCTCTCTCTCTCTCTCTCTCTCTCTCTCTCTCACTACCAGGCACATGTGCACGACACAGATGGAGAAAACAAATATTGTTATAAATAAGTAAAAGAATGAAGGAATGGCAAAATGAAAGTCAGAAACAATGATGGTCTGATGCGCGCGCTTGTGTGTGTGTGTGTGTGTGTGTGTGTGTGTGTGTGTGTGTGTGTGTGTGTGTGTGTGTGTGTGTGTGTGTGTGTGTGTGTGTGTGTGTGTGTGTGTGTGTGAGAGAGAGAGAGATTGTGTGTCAGTCTGTTTTTCTCCCTCATCTACTTTATCGTCTGTCTGTATCTCTTAATTGAAAGGAGCGCTATATGGCTCTCCTCCATTTACCAAAATAATGACTGCCTTGAACAATGTTCCGTCTAAAAGTAAAAAATTAAGAGAGAGAGAGAGAGAGAGAGAGAGAGAGAGAGAGAGAGAGAGAGAGAGAGAGAGAGAGAGAGAGAGGCACCTGGGGAGACTCATCTACAGTATATAGATGACTGAGCAATAGTGGTGGGGAAAGGAGGACAAAAGTATAGGTTTGAAAGGAGACAAGATGGAGTCCAGCGGCGGGGAAATCTGTGTGGTTTTCCCTGTGTATCTCCAGCAGTCAGGAGGCTGATGCTGAGAGAACCCATGGCTGCTGCACTGTCTCAGTGACAATAGCCTCTGGCCTAGCTGATAGTGCTAGAGAGGTTGGGTTTTTGTTGCTGTTTTCTTTTCTTTTTTTCTCTCCCCCTGCCGCTCTTCCCTCTTTTATACATTCTTCTATTGTTTCCGCTTTCTATTGTCTTCTGGCTATTCTGTGAGGAGGCTAATTAGAGAAGGGTACTAATTAATATGGAATAAAACGAGACAACCTTTGCTTGACCTTTTAAGATGTGGGAGGGATGACACCAGTCGGTTGCTTTACACACACAAAAAAACGGGAAAAAATGAAACAGGGACAATAGAAGGGGAGGTTAGGTTACGACGAAGAGAGAGAGAGAGGCAGTTGCGTTTGTCTCTCACCCAATCGGTGTTTAATGATGCAGGCTGTGGAAGTCATGTTGGACTGGGCTCGGAAAAGGTCAGGGACGCTAGCATGGAATGCCTCTAATTAACGTTGGCTGTCAGGTAGCAGTAATCTGGCATATTGGCAGGGTCACTATATTGATAAAGCACCTACCATATGTGATGATGATAATAATAATAATAATAATAACGAGAAAATAATGTTCCTGAAGAAATGGAGCTACTTGATGTGATGTCTGATGATGTGTTGACCCACATGACATCACAGGGAGTGGGTTATAAGAAGGGAATAAAGAGTGGAAATAACATAGTGGGCTCGCTGCTCAAGCCCACAACAACAACAACAACAACAACAACAACAATAAGAAGAATACAATGATAATTAATTGAGTAATTACTTAAAAAGAATTAGGTAACAAAAAATAAAGGGGTATTCAGTTCACTCGTGATCCATTACATTTAGTCCGCGACCCACATCTGGGCCCCGACCCACTGTTTGGGAAACTCTCTATACAGTATTCTCTATACAGTATTCTCTATACAGTATCAACACACATCTACAAAACAGGTAATAATCGTGTTCATGATGAAAATAGTAATGTTCACAAGTATCTACTCTGATGCTCATAAATGTACTGATATCAGAGAACTTTATGACGTCAAGAGCAGAGCGCTCTGAAATAGGAGCAGATCTCTCCCTCTCTCTCTCTCTCTCTCTCTCTCTCTCTCTCTCACTCCATCGTGTGTCTGTGCTGGTCTGCCTGATAAGCACATGCTTTGTTTACTGTGGATACTGACACATCATCTTCAACAAACACAGCTTTCCTCTTAATTGGCCTTAAACTACTGACAGAATGGAGAGAGAGAGAGAGGGTGAGAGAGAGAGAGAGAGAGAGAGAGAGAGAGAGGACAAGTGAAATGGAAGGAGATCTAAATCATCTTGACAGCTTGGGAGACTTTGCTGCCATCTCAGTATTTTCTCTCCCCTTCTCCACATGGCACATCAGTATTGACAGTTCTATTGTACCACCGCTCTCTCCCTGGCTATGAACACAATGAGGATATAGTCTTAGTGTAGACATTAATCCACGTGACGCATCATGCCTCACATTCTGCCAGACAAAGCCTTTTTTTTTTATACTTTTTACTATTTTTAACTGGGATGCCTGAGCGACCCTCACCCCACCCTGACCCCTATCTGATGAACATGAGTGAACCTCTGGATTTTCAGGACAATTACATTTGGCCAAAAATAAACCAAACAGAATCCTTGCACTTTGAAGTTGCGAGCATGTTCAAATTGTCTGCTAGTCAAATCTTCCCTTCCTGTGATTCGTTTTCAGTTATTCTATTTTCTTTCCTTCTCTGCCATTTTTTTCTTCTCTGCCATATCTTCTTTTGAAAACAGAGTTTACTCAACATCTGAAGGAGCTCAGAAGCGGCCAACTCCCTTTTTAAAAATGAAGAGAGGACTTATACCGGCTTAGCCATATAGCACATTCATCTGACATTGGCATCCTAAGCCCATGCACTCATTTTGTGCAAGACAGACGTGAGAGACGGGGGGGGGGGGAGTAGTAGTAGTAGTATCAGCAGTAGCAGTAGTAGTACTGTAGCAGTAGCTCAGCTGCCTGGTTTGACGATGTTGGCCATGGGAGGCGCTGGTCCGTGGTTCAGGCTAATGTCCCAGATTAGTGCGTTTTAAACCTAGCTGAATGGAGCTCACTGGGGACTTGAGTTTGCAAGGTTCTGACACTAGCCCCCCCCCCCCCCCCCCCCCCACAAGAGAGCCCTGGGGGAAACCCATTCTCCAAACACCTGATACTCAGCAGAAATATAGGATGGCCTGGCTGCTGTGAAAATAGTAATCTACTTTATGTTTTTGTTTTGTTTTGTTTTGTTAATTACCACACTATCCACTGCTCGGCTGAGCCAGCACAAAGCTACACAGTGTAAACTCCGTCCAAATTCTAAATGATATACTTTTCAAGTGGCACACAGGATAAGATGGTACCTATTTGAGTTATCTTCCTGTGGCGCTGGTGAGTGGAGGCCAGGCTGTTAGAAGCCAGGCTGAGGGCCAACACTGAAGCCAGTCTGCCAGCACCCAGTGCCCATCAGTTATAGAAATTTCAAACTGGAAATGGCTATTGAGCCTAGGTACTATCCAGCACACCCCCTATTCAAGGCCTATCAGCTCCTTTGCAGCCTTTTCAGCCCATGAAAACACCAGGCAGGCCAACAGAACTAGTCCCTCACAGTAGCTGCGTTTACATGGACAGATATATATTCCACTTGTATTCAGAGTCATTGCTCATTCAGAATACAAATGCTCATTGTAAACAACTCAATTGGAAAATAATATTCCATTCCGGTCTGTCCCGAATTAATTTCCATTCGGGTTTGAAGGGGTAGTATATACCGTTTGAATCGGATACATCTACGATCTAAACACGTTATTCCGAACGCTATTGAGAGTTTGGAATACATGCATTCACACATTTTCTACATTAATAGTGCTGTAAATGAATGAGGAATATTTTTATTCAGGTTCCATGTAAACAGTTGGGTATGAATCTCTGTTTGGAATGAATTCATTCTGAAGGAATACATATTGTCCATAGAGACTAATTGTCCCTATAGCCCTATACATCAGCTATTCGAAAATAGCTGCTCTAAACTCGCAAAACAAAGAATGAAAAGGTTGATGCCAGGGTTGAAGTGGTTAACTAGACCTGCACTGTAAAATCCTATCAGAGTTGAATTAACACGGTGCACAAACTGACCCCGGTCGTCACACACACACACACAAACACACACACACACACACACACACACACACACACACACACACACACACACACACACACACACACACACACACACACACACACACACTTTAACAGTACACAGACATACACAACCGTGCCTACGCACGGATGATTCTGTGCAACATGCTCTTGTTCTAATGCAACGATTAGACAGGCTAAATATAATAAAGAGGATCTACGGCAGCCTAATCTCCGCTAAGCTCCATTTGAGAGAGATGGACGAGCTACCGGGCCTCTAAGACGATCAGCGAGTAAATAAGAGCTTTACTACCTGGACGGTTCCAGTATCCGCCTTGTAAACCCCCCCACCACCACAGACCACTGTCTGTCACCCAACACAGCGCGCCATAGCAGCTGCTGGCCATTTCCAGAGCAAGCTATATAGTGTGCGTGTGCCCTGGTCTGACCTGGCTGCTAAACATGCCTGTTAACATGCTGCGTCCAAAGGCACTCACTCATTCATTACTCCCTATAGGGAGTTCTATCAGTAAGGTAGTATGCTGAACGTTTTCCTTTCAACACAATGCATGATGGTGTGTATGGTTTGCAATAATGACCATTGTGGGATAAAATATTGTCACATAACATCTTGCAAAATGCAAAAACATGCAAGACCTTAGACATGCACTTCATTATAAGTCTTTACACATTGAAATGTAAACATTCACCAATGACTGCAGCATGCTGCAGGTGGGAATTTGAACAAAGAATGTCACCGATGCTTCTTAACAAACCAAACCAACAACTTGCCATTGCTTTGACTTGTATGACGATAGCTTGTTTATTCAATTATTCAATCAATCTATAGTAGAAACTGTATCTGTGACCCAGCTAATCTAGGTGTGTGTGTGTGTGTGTGTGTGTGTGTGTGTGTGTGTGTGTGTGTGTGTGTGTGTGTGTGTGTGTGTGTGTGTGTGTGTGTGTGTGTGTGTGTGTGTGCGTGCATGCGTGCGTGCCTGCGTGTTTGTGATGTGTGTGACCTGAAATGCTTTAGGCAACAGCACTTAGACTCAACCATAGTCTGTTGCAGCAGCATTGTAATATCTGTTTATTTCCAACAGATATTCACAAAGTCACTGACCCACTGGCACCAGATTAAGCCCCCAAATGGCAAGCAATATAATAACCATTAAGCTACACTGACAAACTGGTAGGAATGTTGTTTACAAACTCATAACTCCAATGCAACCTAAGATCTTGGACTGCATAACAAACTTTTGAACCTTGTCCAGAATTCTCCTCCTGTGGCCTGTGAGTCTTCATTGCTGCCATGATTTCCCATTTGCAAACCAAACTATAACATGCTATGTCCCTCTTACAGTGCTGCACTGAATTTGTATTGCTGACTACTTCACTTTTTAGATTTATTTTATGCGCATGCACATTTGACATGTTACAGTGTAGAGAGAGAAAGTTATACGTTTTAAAAATATATATTATTTATTTATTTAAGAAACTGATGATAGCCATAAACTAATATAATTTCCTTGACCCATGAAAAGGAAGGTAGCCGTCTGCCTGATAATAAAGCTAAGGTTACCAGTTCAGAAGTCGTTGATCTGCCCCGTTTACTTTAGTGTGTGTGTGTGTGTGTGTGTGTGTGTGTGTGTGGGTGTGTGTGTGTGTGTGTGTGTGTGTGTGTGTGTGTGTGTGTGTGTGTGTGTGTGTGTGTGTGTGTGTGTGTGTGTGTGTGTGTGTGTGTGTGTGTGTGTGTGTGTGTGTGTGTGTGTGTGTGTGTGGGGGGGGGGGGTGGATATGGGGAATGACACCCAACAGAGGTCATGCTGTCAGGCTTAGCAGCCTATAGGTGCCTCGTTTACATGTTTTTTTAATTTCTACCATCAGTGGCTCCTAATCTCAGGAATGTTTTGGCTTTAAAAGTTCCAACATATTGTGTACACCCGCTGCAGTCTGTGTACACCCGCTGCAGTTCCAACATATTGTGTCTTTGACGAAAACAGTTCAGAAGAGGTGACGGCAACAATGGCACTCTCTGTAAGTACATTCTACGACATGAGGGTGACGGCAACCGTAAGGACAGACAAATGGGCCTGTGGCCAGAAAGTTGGAGATTTTAATCCCTTTACTGGCTGGTGAAACATGGACGCAGAAAACAATCTCAAAATGCTCAAGTAACGCACTTAACTGACCCTAAAGTGGTCACGTCATGGGGCAGCTCTCAGGTGTGATCGCGTTCTGGAATAGAACGATGGTACTATGTCTAGAAAATTACCAAATAATATCTCCGCCCCGGATGAACAACCTATAATAATTATTTTTAAGGCCTCAACCACCTCCGGCCTTGCCAGCTAACAGCTGACAGTCCCACATATAGCTCCGACGAGGACACTTTTGGCTGCTGAACGCAAGATGGACGTCTGTCGGGCCCAAAAGCGTGGGCGCAGCCAGAGACTGACAGGCAGAGAGACGAGGAGACAGATGACCAGACAGACGGCCCCTTCGGAGACATCCCCACACACACACACACATGCACACACACACACACACACAAGCGTGCGCGCGCACACACACACACACACACACACACACTCACACACACACACACACACACACACACACACACAAGCACGCGTTCTCTTGGCTAGAGAAGAGCCTCCTAAACTCTACTTATAGTTGACTCACCCCCTCCTCTCAAACAGGTGGTGACCTTGGTTGCGTGGGCCAACCTGGCAGATCTGTCAAGCTGCAAAGCACTCTGGGTTAGGAATAATTTGGTAGAATCAACCAGACCATCCATCCATATACACCACCCCCCCCAACCCCCCTCCTCCTTCCCTGCCTCCTCAGAGTTGAGCAGATTAAACCGAGCGCTACCATCTGACTTGTGTCTGGCTGTAGATGGAATTCGTGGCTGTGCTGTCTTGTATCTCCATAATGTATTTCAACTTTTTACATTAATGTCCTACTTCTTCAATACTATATAGTACACTATAGTGTCCCACATAAGTACCACAAATAATCTACAAGCTCACAACGCACAGTGTGAACTATCTGCTATTTTCTTTTTTTAATTGAAAGCGGAATTCCAAAGTGAGAATGGTGAAGTGTATCTGTGGACAATGGAAATAATTAATAAGAGCTTGTGACTAAATAATAACTACATTGGATGCATTGGAAGTTGGAAAACAATTGGTACGGTTCAACGAAAGTACAAGTCAATACTATACTGTATATACAGTGAAAAAAGAGGGAAAGACGTGTACAGTATGGAAAAAAGGGGGGGGGGGGGACCAGTTTCGAATTGTAGCCGCCCATAAGTGCTCTTTGAGAGCGGTTTTGAAGGAGTCTAGGGATTCACATTTCTTAACGGCTGTTGGTAGGGCGTTCCACATTTTAGTGGCATGGGAGCGAAATTAATTTAACCCCTTGTTGGAGCCGAATCTGGGTTGAACGTGGTTTGTGGAAGTCCATCTGGTATTGTGATCATGGACTTGGTTGACGTTAAGGCAGTATTTTGACAGGTACACATGGTATCTTGTACACCAGGCAAGTTGCTGTATACTCTGTCGTCAAACCTAAGCCATTCCAACATATCAAAATTAGCGGAGGTGAGGTGCAGGTTCTGGGAATTAGGCCAAGTAGAAGCCTGACTAGTTTGTTTTGGGATGTCCGGAGCCTTGTTTTTAGGGCCGTTGAGGTGCTGTGGTAGTCTACCACATGGGGAGGTGAGCCGAAGTGTGTGTGTGTGTGTGTGTGTGTGTGTGTGTGTGGGGGGGGGGGGGGGGGGAGACAACGACGACAGGAAATGAGAGCGAGAGAGAAAGAGAAGATGGAGGAACTACAGATAAAGGGAAAGAGCGACAGATGATGAGAGAGATAAAGGGGAGGAGAGGAATGAAGGTGGAAGAGAGAGAGAGGGGGGGGGGGGTGAAAGGGAAGAGATGTGGCGGAAGGAAGCATAATTCCTGGGCTATTCATCACCCGACCGACGCGCTGAGGACCGTGACGACGCCCCCTCGGCTT